>NC_090269.1:289225461-289527961 GCF_040414725.1 Anabrus simplex
TGGCTGTGAATAGCAATGAAGGTGTTCATTGTCATTGATGAGTGCGAATATCAGGAGGGGTGTTCATTGTATATATTGGCTGTGAATAGCAATGAAGGTGTTCATTGTCATTGATGAGTGCGAATATCAGGAGACGTGTTCATTGTCATTGATGAGTGCGAATATCAGGAGAGGTGTTCATTGTCATTGATGAGTGCGAATATCAAGAGGGGTGTTCATTGTATATATTGGCTGTGAATAGCAATGAAGGTGTTCATTGTCATTGATGAGTGCGAATATCAGGAGACGTGTTCATTGTCATTGATGAGTGCGAATATCAGGAGACGTGTTCATTGTCATTGATGAGTGCGAATATCAGGAGAGGTGTTCATTGTCATTGATTACGGCGAATATCAGGAGAGGTGTTCATTGTATATATTGGCTGTGAATAGCAATGAAGGTGTTCATTGTCATTGATTACGGCGAATATCAGGAGAGGTGTTCATTGTCATTGATGAGTGCGAATATCATGAGGGGTGTTCATTGTCATTGATGAGTGCGAATATCAAGAGGGGTGTTCATTGTATATATTGGCTGTGAATAGCAATGAAGGTGTTCATTGTCATTGATGAGTGCGAATATCAGGAGAGGTGTTCATTGTCATTGATGAGTGCGAATATCAAGAGGGGTGTTCATTGTATATATTGGCTGTGAATAGCAATGAAGGTGTTCATTGTCATTGATTACGGCGAATATCAGGAGAGGTGTTCATTGTCATTGATGAGTGCGAATATCAGGACAGGTGTTCATTGTCATTGATGAGTGCGAATATCAGGACAGGTGTTCATTGTCATTGATGAGTGCGAATATCAGGAGAGGTGTTCATTGTCATTGATTACGGCGAATATCAGGAGAGGTGTTCATTGTCTATATTGGCTGCCAATAGCAATGAAGGTGTTCATTGTCATTGATGAGTGCGAATATCAGGAGAGGTGTTCATTGTCATTGATTACGGCGAATATCAGGAGAGGTGTTCATTGTCATTGATGAGTGCGAATATCAGGAGAGGTGTTCATTGTCATTGATTACGGCGAATATCAGGAGAGGTGTTCATTGTCTATATTGGCTGCCAATAGCAATGAAGGTGTTCATTGTCATTGATGAGTGCGAATATCAGGAGACGTGTTCATTGTCATTGATGAGTGCGAATATCAGGAGAGGTGTTCATTGTCATTGATGAGTGCGAATATCAGGATACGTGTTCATTGTCATTGATTACGGCGAATATCAGGTGAGGTGTTCATTGTCATTGATTAGTGCGAATATCAGGAGAGGTGTTCATTGTCATTGATGAGTGCGAATATCAGGAGAGGTGTTCATTGTCATTGATTACGGCGAATATCAGGTGAGGTGTTCATTGTCATTGATTACGGCGAATATCAGGAGACGTGTCCATTGTCATTGATTACGGCGAATATCAGGAGAGGTGTTCATTGTCATTGATTACGGTGAATATCAGGTGAGGTGATCATTGTCATTGATTACGGCGAATATCAGGAGAGGTGTTCATTGTCATTGATTACGGCGAATATCAGGAGAGGTGTTCATTGTCATTGATTAGTGCGAACATCAGGAGGGGTTTCCATTGTCATTGATTACGGCGAATATCAGCTGAGATTTCGCAATCTCTGATATCTGGCGATATCAGTAGATCTGTTCACTGCCTCTGATGTCTGCAAATGTCAGTAGAGTTTGTCATTATGTCTGTTGGCGGCGAATATCAGTAGACGTGTTGCTTTTCATTGATGACTGCAAATATCAGCAGAGTTGGTAATTTTGTCTGATGGCTGTTAATATCAGTAAAGGTATTCATTGCCATTCCTGGCTGCAAATATCAGTTGAGGTGTTCATTTTCGTTGATAACTGCGAATATCAGTAGAGCTCTACACATTTTCCGATATCGGCGAATATCAGTAGAGGTGCTCATTGTCTGTAATGAATGCGAATATCAGTTGAGGTGTTATGCACTAAACAATAAGATTGTTCTAGCCATCAGTCGCTCTTTTTTCTCTCTTCACTTAATTCAGGTACCATCCCGGCATTTGCCTGGAGGAGAAGTGGGAAACTATGGAAAACCACTTCAAGGATCGCTGAGGTGGGAAATGGAGGCCCCTCCACTCACTTGGCATCCCGGGGTTTAGTGGACCCCATTTCAGCCCTCGTACCACTTTTAAAATTTCGAGGCAGAGCGGCGATCCGAATCTGGTCCTCTGGGGGTGGCAGCTAGTCACACTAACCACTACACCACAGAGGCGGACGATAAGACCCTTACCGTTCGATTTCCACTTAGTCCGCATTTGTGTGGTGTTGTTAGTGTGACTAGCTGCCGTCCCCGGAGGCCAGGTTTCGATGCTCGGCTCTGCTACGAAATTTAAAAAGTGGTAGGAGGACCGGAACGGGGTCCACTCAGTCTCCTGAAAACCCTCTGCGGCTCTGGTAAAAATTTATGGATATTCTGGCAGAAGATTTTATACATGTAGCTCGGCGAAATGGACAGTGTACAGAAGACGCAATTGAGTGCGTTTACCAGATAATTGCCTATAAATTAAACACTGAAGGAACAGAAGGCAGACATTTCCAATACTGGGTACAAACTTTTGGCTTTGAGGACGTGAGAATGAAATAAATCAGGATATTCTGAATGCCGACCAATCAGCAGCACTGGGAGAACAGATGCATCGGCTTCTCAGAGGGAAACAAATAGAAATCGTCAGTACCATAATTCGTACAGAAAATGATGCAAATGTTGAAACAAAATTATTTTTCGTTGATGGTCCAGGTGACACTGGAAAGACGTTTATCTACAAAACTATCTACTACATGCTTACTGGAACACAACGTAAACTGTATGACATTTACCGGTATCGCATCCATACTACTTCCTAATGGTCGTACTTCTGATAAAATATTTGGACTCACAGTACCACTAACACCAGTCAGTTTCGAGTTTCAAACCAGGATCATCCAAAGCCAAGAATTTATTAGAAACATATATATTTATGGTTGAAGATCCGATGCTTCCAAAATACGGATTGAATATCATGGATAAACTCTCACGAAGAGTTGGCAGTCTCCTTTTTTGGTGGCAAGGCGATGGTACTGGGAGGAGACTTTCGTCAATGTCTTCCTGTGGTGTAGCCACGAACGAACAGAAATTAATTATTAGATTTTTCCATTAAAATATATTCTCTACGGCCACTATTCAAGATGAAGAAACTTGAAGAAAACATGCCTGTTGATTCGGAGCAACGCCAGTTTGCTGAAAATCTTCTAAAGCTAAGCAACGGGGAATTACCGCTGAATACAATGAAAAAAAAAAAAATTAATGCTAGAAGATATCACTTCAATCGACTATCTTATTGATGAAGTTTTCAGAAACTGCTTTCCCACTGGAAATTACGAAGGAACGAACGATAGAACAATACTCGCGCCTCTCAACAACACGAAGGAGCATTTAAATTTACAACTGAATTCCTTAATTCAGCGAACGTTTCAGACTTGCCTCCACATGAATTGAAACTGAAAAAATGCAATAATTATGTTATTACGTAATTTGGATGTATCAGAAGGTTTATGCATAAGAACTAGACTGATTGTATCAAGGCTGTGTAATAAGGCAATGAAAGCAAAAATCATCACGGGTGAACAATCCGGCAAAGGAATGCATTTTCCTAGAATCTCTGTGGATTGCACAAAAGATCATCCAGGAAGTACCATGTAGTAAGACCTGCATTTGCTAATAGGGCCAAACTTTCGAGTTTTTTGACGTGGACATACAAAGATCAGCTATTATGCATGGTATGCTGTACGTGGCATTTTTAGGGCCAAAAGGCCAAGCACATTACTAGTATTGATTGCTACCACAGGAGAATACACGTCATTCTTGCAATATAGTGTGGAAAGAGGTGTTAGTTTTAACGTTTATTAATATTCTTTTATAATAACGGTAGTACTCCATTTTGCAAACTAATGAGTAGTTACCTTATATATTATTCGAAATTTATAATAAATGATTTATAAATCATGAACCTTATTTACTGTTCATCAAGTGTAAATAAAAGTTCACATTGATTCCGAGCATCGCTCGGTCAGGCAGGTACTTCATAATTAAGTCAGTTTTTAAGCTCAGTGAAATGTTAAGGGAATACACTCTCTCTCATCCTGTCAAAATTTAATGTTTTATATATTTCTGCCTTTATTTTGATATACGCATTACTCTAACCGTATTTTTCGGTGTTTGCCTGGTGTAAATAATTCAGCTACCTTCTCGAAATTTGCTATTACCGGTACTGTACTTGTCCGACTTATGTGAAACCACGCTGCAATAATACACACAAGGAAATATATTACATTCACAATAAGAATACACAAAACCACGCTGTAATAATACACACAAGGAAATATATTACATTCACAATAAGAATACACAAAACCACGCTGTAATAATACACACAAGGAAATATATTACATTCACAATAAGAATACACAAAACCACGCTGTAATAATACACACAAGGAAATATATTACATTCACAATAAGAATACACAAAACCACGCTGTAATAATACACACAAGGAAATATATTACATTCACAATAAGAATACACAAAACCACGCTGTAATAATACACACAAGGAAATATATTACATTCACAATAAGAATACACAAAACCACGCTGTAACAATACACACAAGGAAATATATATTACATTCACAATAAGAATACACAAAAAACCACGCTGTAACAATACACACAAGGAAATATATATTACATTCACAATAAGAATACACAAAAAACCACGCTGTAACAATACACACAAGGAAATATATATTACATTCACAATAAGAATACACAAAAACCACGCTGTAACAATACACACAAGGAAATATATATTACATTCACAATAAGAATACACAAAGTCAAAGTCTGCAAACCGTACCAAAGTCGTGACAAGACAAGTTAGATTGATAAAGAAATTTCCTCCCATTTCAACTGAACTCATCTTTATAGAGGAGGTAATGTTTCTTTCCTTTTCGGAGGAGTTCTTGCAGATTTTGGTTGCTTTTTATCAATCCTATACATGGTATACATACGAATTGGACGAAATAAGATATTATTATTAAAACGCTGCGTTCGTCATTTCACGCCAACTAAGCTATTAAAAGCATTATTCCAACATGTCACAATTCTACTTAACTGGTATTACCCAAACAGATTTATAATCATACAAAAAAAGTATGCTTTACTTACTTACGTATTTTGTCAGTACGACAGTGGCAATACGTAAGTTAAATCTTGCAAGTCACTAGAAAATTCGTGACTGTATAGTGTCAACGTACAGGATTATCAGTAATAACTGTAAGATGACGTACCGGCATGGAGGGTCCATAAACTCTGTGGTTAGCGACACCGAATCGAAACTAACAGAAAATAACTATAAATCTCTACCTTCAGTATTAACAGGGGAGAAAGGGTAAGGTTGTACCCTTAGTGTAGCCCTTACATGGCAAGGATTATATGAACACCAAAGGTAAAAAATTACAGCCTCTTCTAAATCCTGCAACTATTTTGAACCAGAATCCATTCAACAATTCTCACCCGAACTTGAACATAAATTCCTTCGATTGTCTACAATATTTTACCCCTAATCGCATGAAGACGGCTGAATTATTATTATTATTATTATTATTATTATTATTATTATTATTATTATTATTATTTATAATTATATAAATATATATAAATATATATACATATATATATAAATATATATAAATTATATAAATATATATAATATTATATAAATAATTATTATAATTATTATTATTATTATTATTATTATTATTATTATTATTATTTCCACTTCCTTTTCCGGCATCACTTCGTATTACTGTAGTTAATGCTACAGTCGTTGTTCGTGTATGCGAGAAATCAATGTAGACAAATGACAACGAAGAGTGCTAGAATTCCGCGGTTGTAGGAATACTGTAGGTCTCTGAAGCCATGTAAGAACCCACAACCGGCCACGTTGATTTACTCAGAAGACAATCCTTATATTCAGCAGACTGAGTGTCTATAATGATGACGATGCTGATATAATAATTATAATTTCGTGTGGCTATTTCTAGCCGAGTGCAACCCTTGTAAGGCAGACCCTCCGATGAGGGTGGGCGGTATCTGCTATGTGTAGGTAACTGCGTGTTATTGTGGAGGAGGACAGTGTTGTGTGTGGTGTGTGAATTGCAGGGATGTTGGGGACAGCACAAACAATTAACCAATGAAGGTTAAAATCCCCGACATGGCCGGGAATCGAACCCGAGACCCTCTGAACCGAAGACCAGTACGCTGACCATTTAGCCAACGAGTCGGATGATGATGATGTGATGATGGTACATGTGTACCAGTCGTTCAGTGTATAGTACGTCTTCCAGTGGAACTTGAACTCGTAACTAAGGCATGCATTGCAGTGAAGTCATCTAGAGCAATGAGTGCGTAATAAATGCCCTTGACTTGTGAGTCATTTGAGAAGGATTGCATGCACGGCTTTGTTTGTCAGAGAGGTGCGTGTCTCAACCCCGTGGGTATCAACCAGTGGTACGCTTCTTTGGCGACTTCCAGCTAAAAGACAGCAAAAACTTGTGTGTGTGTGTGTGTGTGTGTGTGTGTGTGTGTGTGTGCTTCGACAGGTTCTCCTGTCAATTACGCAATCTCTGTGGCAGAAAAAATACGAAATAATATTTCTTTGAAGTTTCATTACAACTTGCTATGCTTCGCACCGACACAGATAGGTCTTATGGCGACGATGGGATAGGAAAGGCCTAGGAGTGGGAAGGAATTGACCGTGGCCTTAATTAAGGAAAATGTGAAAATAGGAAACCACGGAAAACCAAGTTCAGGGCTGCCGACAGTGGGCTCGAACCTACTATTTCCCGGATGCAAGCTCACAGTCACGTGCCTCTAACCGCACGGCCAACTCGCCCGGTTCTTTGAAGTTTAAAGGTTGCTGTAACTACCTTGGACTATTGGATCTAACGTGGAGGAAGATTCAAGACATTATATAAAGAACTATACAGACCGTTTTCCATCTAGAGCTTCACAACTTAAGACATGCGCGGCTGCCACATAATTATATTTACCCTAGCATCGCTCTGTGGATCAGCAGTAGTGATTCGGCCATTGGTTCCCAAGATCGTAGATTCAAACCAGGCAGAGATAGTATGATTTTTAAAGCACGGAAACACCAAGTCCATTCGACATTCTATATCATACAATTCGTACTATGTCGGCATGTAAAAATTATCTGGTGAGACGCATGGTGTTTACTTGACATAATTACAACTCAGCCATAGGACTGATAGTCAAACGGAACGTCGAGACTGACACGCAGACAGCCGAGATGGCGTCAGATTAAAATGGCTGCATACGGTAGCTGACGTCATTATTACTAGCAAATGTACCCGCTATGGTATTCTACATTGTATACCGATTTCTACGTAGATTACTGTACCCGCAGTAAGTAAGATTATATTAAATTGCATGTGTCACTTAGCGTTATCCGATAAAAATCACGGGGAGGACCCCATAGGTTGTGTCCGATATAAGGCGTGCGTTTTTATGATAATAGCAGGCCATGCTTCCTACTGCCATTCACAATCGAGTTCGGGAGTTTTTACTATAATGGCAGGTTCACTTGCCTACTGCCATTCACAATGGAGATGGGGAGTTTCCATCATAAAACCAGGTGCCTTGCCCTAATGCCAGTCACAAACGAGTTGTGGAGATTTGATCATAATGGAGAAATGCAGCTAGATACGACAAAAAGTCATAGGACCAAAGTAATAGATCTCTCCAAATTGAGCCGCGATGTTATCTCTTTTGTGATATCACTTACCGTTCGGCCACCAGTAACCCCGAAACGAAGGTCTGCACCGTCATTCGAATTTTTTTGGGGTCAAAAGTTACAAATTAAACATCTTGGAAAATTTTCTGAAAGGAAAGAGTGCCCAGGTTTCGGGATTAGTACTCTCATACATATGGTGAAATTAAGGAAGAAAGTAATATGGTTAAGGCAGTTGACATTAACTGAAGATACGGTAGAATAATAACTGACAAATATGTAAATAGCAAGTGGATGTATTGGAAAAATGAAATATCCCTAAAAAATTCTGATTATTTAAGAAAGCGGCAACAGAGGATAAATTTAGGCGCAGGGATTCTTACGTAATAAATTAAGAAGATGAATTGTGGTGTTATTACTTAAAGCTAAAGAGGCTACGTAGGGGCAAGAAATTAAAGCAGACAACGGAGGTAGAAGAGAAATACAGTAAAAATTGTAGCAATTATCATAAAACTCCTTACGGTGTGAGATAATGGGCTACACTTCGCGGCACTGTTCAAGGATTAACAGTCACCCTTACTGCTATTCGAAGACGATTGTAACCTCCAACAGTATTCCGCAAGTATCCCGCAGAATGGCAGCTTGATGTCTCACTCGCCTTCTACCAAACGAACAACCAAGAGTTTACAGGAATAATGACGAAAATGGCATTACGCTACTGCCTTGCTGGCAAGCAACCAGAGACGATGCCACGGTAACCGGTAGTTTCGTTGTCGGTCTGCGCGTGTGTCCGTCACTCAATGCAGAGCGTGAAACCCGCAAGAAAATGGTAATTTTCTCTGTCATTTGAAGAGTAAGCGAAATGATGTACATAATAAAAATTGTTTAAATTGGAGGGAGGTTTCACATATAGTCCACGGATGTTACAGAAAATCAGTACTATAATAGAAAATTGAAAAAAACCTCTCCTGATCTAGCTGTAAACCCCCAGCCCATTCAGTGATTTTTAAATCATATGGATATCTAAACCTTCCCCTGGTTGAGTATACTCTAAATATGATGTTTGGTCGAGATCAATCCAGCCGTTTCACAGCGATGGCAGAACAAACGGACAAACAGACAGACAGACAGACAGACAGACAGACAGACAGACAGACAGACAGACAGACAGACAGACGCGAAAGCTAAAACCAATGATACGGTCTTGAGTTGTCCTAAGACGGATAAATATCAGAAAAATTGGCAAAATGAACGAAATTACAGATTGCGGACCCCATACAACTTTATTTATATAGATTATTATTTACATTTGGCTTTACGTCACACCGACACAGATAGGTCTTATGGCGGCGATTGAACAGGAAATGGCTAGGAATGGGAAGAATGCGGCCGTGGCCTTAATTAAGTTACAGCTCCAGCATTTGCCTGGTGTGAAGATGGGAAGTGACCGAAAACCATCTTCAGTGCTGCCGACAGTGGTGTTTGAACCCACTATCTTCCGAATGCAACCTCACAGCTCTGTCGCCCTAACAGCATGGCCAACTCGCTCGGTTTTATTATTATTATTATTATTATTATTATTATTATTATTTTTTCTTCCAATTTTATAATGACGATACCAGCCCCGAAGTATAGGAATGGTGGGTTTCCAGTTTACCCAGATGCCGGAGGTTCGAATTATTTTAATCCGTGACTTAGGACTGAAAGCAGGTTAACTCAGCCTCGTGAGACCAACTGAGGAGCTGTTTGATATGAATACCAACCAATGTTGTCACGCTGATCATGTGATATACCAAGTCGAGAGCTCGTGATTAGTCACCTGTGTTAGCCGCTCTTACGGCAGGTAGGGGACACAGTGGCTACCCCTACCCACAGGCTGCGTCCCCATATGGATCCATAGGTGTTGTAGTTTATAGATCATGTATTAGGGAAGAGCTGTGAAAGCAACATTTTCTCTGGCGATACAGCATAAGCTCCATCGTATTTTTGCATGTGTCTCTTGGTACAGGCCAGAGCAAACTGTAGCTTCCATCGAATTCTCAGACTTATTTATGGCTGTGACAGTATGGAGGTTGTTAAGGTATGCCTAGTGCTGAGTAATGAATGTCATTCAGAGCACGACTGGTGCATCTATATGTTCTGTAAGGGTCTACTCATAGGTCCGGTCGTTCTGCAATAGTACTTTCTGGCCCAATTAGGACAAAAATGGCAAACTACCCCACTCCCCATCAAGCCTTGTACACTTCAATATTATAGCGCTGCCATGGGGTTTTTAAGGTTCCCCTGTAACCGCATAGCCTTTGGTGGTGCTATTGGAGGATCCAACCACTTCCGGGTTGAAGATTTAACAGATAGGTAAACTATAAGTAGGGAAAGAAAAAGGAAGCTCTATTGGCATGCAATGTCAAGTTTGAAGTGAGCAACTCCACAGAACGCTAGATCTACACCGATGTTTTGGTTTTTAAAAAAAGGAGCTGTAGTAAGCTAGGTGAACATGCTAGTACGGGAACCGTTCATATGGAATGCAGTGGAACCCCTGATACATTAGCCAGCGTCCCTCATCGGCGAACGATGCACGAACCTGCCATCAGTTACAGTCCACCATTTGTTTTCCTACAGCACCCTGCAGGAGACCTATACCGACAGCAAAACAATGCACCGTTCGCTCAGTGAAGACTCCAAAGACATGAGGATTCTTGCCTGGCCCTCAAGGTCATCCGATCTCATTCTTATTGAACACATCCGGGATGCTGTCGAGAGGGATGTGCTCGCCCTGGGACCTGCTCCAAACAATCTCCGTGCATTATAGGAGCCTGCGCAGTGATCATGGATCAGTGTTGCTCTTCAATACTTCCACCTAGGTAGTATCTTGTGAAGTCCATGTCTCACAACATCACCGTCGTCATCAGGGTTAAAAGTTTCAAATTTACAATAATATCAGATCATATGGGCATAATATCAACATTTTATAATACTGTAAATAATATAACATGATTAAAACTATTTTCTTTACGTAAATACTTTTTTTGTTTCCAATTAGCGTATAAAAATACCATGGATATGTAACGTTCAAACAATTACTTCTTCCCTGGCATGATTATGTTCTTTCGTGTTTTTTTATATTCCTCCCCGCAGTTCCTCTGCATTTAGAACAGGGCAATGGAAAAACCAATGTTCAAGGGAGAGATGGACAGTAATGCCTAGTTTACGCGATGCCAGTTGATGAGACAACTGTTGGCGACATTTGTCGTCTAATTATTGCGGGACAGTCGCTGGCCAGGTATCTCTAAGTGAATTGTTAATCAGTGTACTTGTCCCTGTACCCCCATTTTCATATTTTCTATCCCACCTCTCTCGGTCAACTTCTGATCCCGATGGTATTAGATTGACGAGGCATAGCGTGTCTTTCATTTCCACGCCCTTTTGCGAACTTCTCCTTTCCTTTGCAGCTACCCTCATTCGTTCAACTATCGGTCTCTTCCATTTTACCTCGAGAGGGGATCGTTGTCCAGCTGTACTTCCTCTTAAAACAATAATCACCAATACTCTCCGGAAGAGATTTTCTATTATGCGGGTGTTTGTTTTGTCAGTTGAATTCCTCCACAGATAAACTTTGCATTATCCTTTGGATCTACTTTCCAGAATAAAGTTTTTGCCCACGAATAAGCGTCTAAATAGTTTCGGCTTGTATAATTAGGCTACTGCTCTTTTAGTAATACCATGTACTGTAAACTTATAATACACTTCAAATGAGAAGAATGTTTCATATCAAACTTCATTGTTTCAAATTTACAATAATATCAAAGCATATGGGCATACGAATATTCTATAATAATTAATGTAAAATAACATTACTAAAACTAATTTTGTTTTACATAAATACAATTTTTGTTCCCATTGACCATATAAAATACCATTCTGCATGGATACGTAACGTTCACACATTTATTTCTTCCCTGGCACTATTATTTTCTTTCGTGTTTGTTTATATTCCCCCTGGCAGTTCCTCTGAATTTTATTTCTCAGATTCTTCCAATTCAGTATATTTAGCATTCGACGTCTTCCTTTATTTAAATAACTTACTGAGCTCATGCTGTTTATGGCCGCCATGTTCTTGATCATATGCAATATTACTTTTGGTATTGCCAACTTAAAAGTTTAATAATGTGTTCTGCTACCGTTGCGCTAACATGGATGAGATATAGATAGTTTCCTTACCTGAAACTAAAACTGGTAATAACAGGATTAAAAGCAAAGCAAAGTCACCTCCGTACAGGCCGTGAAGGCCCTTGGAGGAGTGGAAGGTAAAGGCTTCCACCATTGTTAACCTCGGCACGTGATGGGGGTAGAGTGGTTAGCTCTACGCCCGGCCGCCTTTGTCCTCAGGAATTAATCTGGTACTAATTTTTGGTGTAGGCTGAGTGAACCTCAGGGCCATATGCACCTCCGGAAGTGGAAATCTCGTTTCTTAAATCTTACGACTTCCTGACGGGGATTCGAACCCACGTCCTTCCGGGAGAACCGAGCACGCCTTTACGGCCTTGGCCAGGCAGCCCCTAATAAAAGGATTATATAGCATTATTTTGGGAAGGTTTTCAATTATTGCTTCTTCAAGGCTTTCATTTGTGGACCGAAAGCGATCCAGGAGGGACAGTTGTGACCAAAAGCAGGCGCGAGTTAAAGTAACATGGAGTAGGTCAGATAAGGCTTGTAATTGAACACACCTCTGTCGAGAAAGAGTGTCAATATGCCATGTGTCAATAATAATCGAAATACAGTACTACAGGTGCAGCATTTCGTTTACGTGTTCATAAATCACTCCTCTCAGTTACCAGGACAATAGTTAGTTGACTTTCCTTCTCTACTCATGTTACTTAGCTTATTCGTGTTGTTCAGTGCCAGTCACCATACACGGACAAGCATTGATAGCAAAATACATAAAACATTATAAATCATGGCAGCCGTGTTGTTAGGTGTCAATGAAATACTGGAACTCCCTTCATTATGTCTCTTCACGCAAGATCTTTTGTGGGCGTGTAGCGTCATTGCCAACATAACAACCGTTGAGCTACACAAGTATTGTACAAATACTGTACTGACGGACATATCTAAAGAAAGTAATAAGGTGCTCTAACGGAATTTAAGTGCTTGTATTATATTTAAGCTCCTCTCCGATTCTCACTTTTCACCATGTTGCGGCTTCGTTTGTACGAGCGTCGCAATCTTCACATGTTGTCCCTACTGTGTGGAATTCTAAAACAGCTGCACCAAATTATCTTTCTTCAAACTTTAACTGTATTTCCTTCTATCGTAACCACAAGGCACGATCTGGTTCTTCTCTTAAATTTACTCCGCTGCTTACAATCCCTTCTCGGTAGTCCTGCCGAATACCATCCATGCCGACATTCGAGATTTGCGTTCTCATAGGAAATTTAAGATGGATAGCCGAAATCCCTCGCTGAGTGCATTCAGCTGACTTGCATGATGAGATACGTACGAATAAGTGAGTGAATGTGTCTACTGTTTAAAATGTAGAATTGTATTTGCCAGTTATAGGTTTATAGTACAATTTCTTATTACAAGGGGTTCGATAATTTACTCCCTAAAGAAGTACAAAATGTACAAGCTATACTAGCTAAATATGACCTAAAAATTGTAAAAAAAAAGAATGCCTTAAGCATTACATAATATTCCTAACATTAAACGTGTCAAAATGATTAGCGATAATCCAGCAGACATATCTGATCATGCAAACTGAGAGAGATACAGTTGCAACGTTAAAACAGTCATACAGTAAGTTACCATTGCCTTGAGGTGCAGTTCTCACTCTGTTTTCCTGAAAAAGAACCAAGAAAATGAAGTAGTAGCATGTCTTTTGTTGGTACCTGTCAGTGTACCTTTGCTGACTTATGACTTCTAAACCTGCTGCCTACATAAGAAAGAAAACTACAACTACTGCATTATTTTTAAATCCTATGTATGAAACTCGATGCAGATAACATGAAACTTGTTAAAAATAACGCTGCAATTTAAATGAAAATGTTCAAAATATAACTAAATATTACCTTATGCCACTAAAATAAGCAAAATCTGATCAAATAAATAAAAGTGGCAGAAATATGCATTTATATGCAACATAAAATTGCTTTAAACTGGGCCAGGGATCCATCATTCACAGTCATTTTTCAGATTTTGGGTAAGATGACCTCAGGAAGGAAATATAACTTTTCCTCAACATCCGAACCTTACTTATTCCTATCGTTATATTTATTCTTACAGTACATACTATCTTCATTTATAAACAGTTCAAAAATATATAGGGGAACAAGTTTTGTAATCTGGTATGCGAACGTTAATTTGGTAGATGGGCTTCGAATGGTCGTACAGCATACCTTGAGACCTTAGCTACTCAGGGTATGTCAAATCGAAGTTATACTCCATATGTAGGCGTAGCCATGCATTAAACTCTGTCAGGTGACCCCTCAAAACAAAGTGAATAGCGGTGCGTCCGTGTGTCGTTGTGAGGTACACAGACTACTGCGGTCATTTGAACACGATGTACGTAAACCAGCACATTCCATGAGACATCGTAACGAGGTTCAAGTCGCAAGCGCCCTCACTTTGATCCAGGAAGGATGGACTTTTCGTCGTGTTGCAGTGGATCTCAATGCCTCTCCAACAGTTATTCAACGCTTGTCGAATCGCTACAGTGAGACAAGCCAGTTCACAAGGAGAGTTGGACAAGGTCGTGGACGCATGACAACCCTACAGGATGACCGATATCTGACCATCTGTGCGTTGCGGCGTCGTTCAGCAACTGCTAGAGAACTGCAACAAGACCTCAGGAGAATCACTGGAGTCACGGTGTCTGACCAGACAGTAAGGAACAGGTTAAGAGAAGTGTCCTTACCACTTAGACGTCCTGTTCGAGTGCCCCGTTTAACGCAGCAACATTGCGCAGCTCGCCATCTATTTGCCCGTACCCACGTCCTACTGGCAACTTCCGCAATGGAGACCTGTGTTGTTCACAGACGAGTCCAGATTTCCCCTGACACAGCGTGATGGACGTCAACGTGTATGGAGACGCCGTGATGAACAGTACATGCCAAACATTGTCCAGGAAGGCGACCGAATCGGACAAGGTTCTGTAATTATGTGGGGTGGCTTCAGTAGTGATTGCCGTAAGGATCTTGTCGTCGTCCGTGGCAATCTTACCGCTGCGGGGTACATCGAGCAGATACTGCTATAGTATGTGTTGGTTGCTGCATACGGTGTTGGCCCTGAATTCGTACTCACGCACAATGCCAGGGCTCATGTAGCGCGCATCACCAGAGCTGTCTTGCAAGAACTGGACATCCAAGAGATGGAATGGTCAGCAGTGAGTCCCCACCTTAATCCCATCGAGTATGTGTGGCATAGGCTTGACAGAAGTGTTCACGGGCGTCCCGTTCCACCACAGACTCTCCAAGACATCGAACAGGCTCTCATTAAAGAATGGGACGGGATACCGCAACGTGACCTCCGTCGAGTTATACGGAACATGCCACGTAGGTGCCAAGCTATGATAAATGATAGTGGAGGACATACACCATACTGAAGCACTCAAACTGTGATAAAAATCCACCCTGGAGGACTGTTACCACTTTGTTTTCGCCCCTATTTGGACATTTCCGTTTGTGTTCTGAAAATGAACATGAATCCATCGATGTTCTTTAGTATACTTCAACGGTAAAGAATAAAGGTTTAGTTGGTAATACTGAATACCTGGGTGTGAGATATCATTTTGTGGAGCATGAAATACGTTCAAAAATATGTTCCCCTAATTTTTCTATACGTAGCGGTGTATAATTATTTTTGTTATTACTATCTTCATTTTTGTTATTAGCACCACTATACTACTTAAGCTTTTCATGTCTTGTGGTAATTTTATTCTTTTTATTATATAATTATATGACAGTAATATCGTGCAAACTAAATTATTTGGTTAAGCGTAAAGGAGATAGACGTTATTTATCTATCTATCTATCTATAGATTTGTCTATCTTCTTCGTCTTTTCCTGGTCTTATTCCAGTTACTTGGGGTCGTCACTTTGTATGAAACAAGTCCATTTTTACGACCGGATGCCCTTCCTGACTCCAACGAAATATGGAGGGGTGTATTCACTATTGCGTGTTTCTGTGCTGGTTTGTGGCGTGGTTTGTTGTCTGAATATGAAGAGATATATATTAAGCCTAACACAAGTACCCAGCCCCCGAGTGAAAGAAATTAACCATACGTAGTTAGAAACCCCGTCCCGTCCCGCGATCGAACCTGGTGCTCTCTGAACCGAAGACCAGTATGCTGACCATTCAGCTAAGGAGCCAGACAAATAAAACAGTAATATAAATGTATAGGAATATACAGAAACTTAAAACATGTTACCAGTGAACCTAAGTTCCTAAAAGAAACAATGTGTGAACCCCGAAATTTTGAGGATTCAAAATTAAAACTCAGGAGCAAAGCAGTGCAGAAGAACGAAAGCGTAAGAAATGTTCACTTATTGATTACTAATTTATGACTTCACAAATTTGTGAAGTTACGGTTCTTCACCCTCATATACACGCTATTGCACTTTCAGTCAGTGGGAAACTTATTTTCCATCGAGATAAAGTACACCGAAACCTTATGCTTAGGAAACATAGTCATATATTGACACTGTAAGCAAAACAAATCTTAAACAAATATTGTGTATGAGAAAGGAATAAATTATAATATGTATCTCACTGCGGTACAGTATGATGATCCTACAATTTGAAAAATGTGATGGAACATTCTTCTTTTTTTTTTTTTTTTTGCTACTTGCTTTACGTCGCATCGACACAGATAGGTCTTATGGCGACGATGGGACAGAGAAGGGCAAGGAGTGGGAAGGAAGCGGCCGTGGCCTTAATTAAGGTACAGCCCCAGCATTTGCCTGGTGTGAAAATGGGAAACCACGGAAAACGATCTTCAGGGCTGCCGACAGTGGGGTTCGAACCTACTATCTCCCGAATACTGGATACTGGCCGCACTTAAGCGACTGCAGCTATCGAGCTTGGTAATGTGAAGGAACTAGTTCACCTATTTATTAATATGAATAGTTAACAAGATCCATTTCATTGCTAAGTATATTCAATATTGAAATTATTTATTATTTATTGTAATTTGTATGTGCAGGGAAGCGCCCGTGTGGCTTTAATTAAGGTACAGCCCTAGCATTTTCCTGGTGTGAAAATGGGAAACCACAGAAAACCACCTTCAGGACATTAAATTCATCACTGTTTTACAATGGAGGATTTGGATAGCGTATAGTACATATACCAAGTTTAAATGCATATTTGGGACATATGAAAAAATACATATTTTTGGCATAATTACGAACTATAACAATATGTGAAAATCTATGTTTTGACAAGTTGTAAACACATCCTTAACAGGTTACTAAAATGAGCGTACAAAGAAATCCTCGAAGGAGCAAAAAATACAAACTAAGCGTATTACACGGGATTGTATGAGTTCGTATTATCGAGGTTTAAATGGGAATTTACGTATTAATTGATTCGCCTCATTCAAGACGGACATGTAATTACAGCTAAAAGCTCTGTGGTTAGTTAATGATGACCTATTAACTACGAGAAAGAATTGTGATGTTCTTTCACCTTTATTAAGTGTAGATGAGAAGAGGATTGTGGTCGACTTCGTGACCACAAGCTCATTTAGTGGGCAACAAGACGTCATGCCTGATGGCCATAGGAGAGAAAAGTAGTGTCTACCCATCAGCACCCCAGCCTTTTGTTAAATATAATTGATACGTTCGTCACCTGTCTTATAGAAATTATGTTTCAATCAGCTGCGTACGTAGATGTGTTCAACATTAGTATTGCTCTTTAGTACAACTAGAATTCCTCTTTCGATGTGAAGTATTCGAAAATGTCCTTTAAGGAACACCTAACAAAGACAGCAGCTAAACTAAACCGTGTAATAGGTCAAAGATCTATCCAAAGAACTTAGAAAAATTACAATTTTGTAACGCCTGATATCTGAACATTACTGAAGGTCTGTAACCAGCATGTTTATGTCAAAGATGAAAATCAGTCTCTACGGTCTTTTGGGGATGTTGGAGGTATCAAATCTGGATAATTACGTCTAAGGCTTTAATGTCTGATGTAAATGCGGCTTCTAAAATATGCCTTTGAAATTAGATTCGTGGGGTGTTCTCTGAATGTAGATATTTTTCTGACTTGGTTTCAGGCAAGTTAGCTGTGTATAGGTTGAAAAGCAGAGGAGCTAATACGGGAGTTCTGTGGTTCTTCCTCTCTTAAATTGTGTGTTTTCCTTGTTGCGTCTTCCGAAAAGGTATAGAAGTATCTGTTTCTGGCGGTGGGCGTCGACTTGCTTCCTTATGGGTATCAGACCTACTTTAACGGCCACCTCTTGGCCAAGTTTGGAGAGACTGCGGTAGGCTTCGAACAAATGCGGAAAACGAAGTGATTACCAAACATTCTGTGTGAAGAACCAGTAATTTCACTAGTTATAAATAGCATAAAAAAGTCTTGGTTTTTGTATAAGTTATATGATTCAGTTATAAGTATACTACCCGAGACCTGGACAATATGTTTTTAAGAATATTAAGGTACTCTTTTCCAAATAGGACACTGGACTTCAATGGGTTAACAGAATACGTATTATAGTATAATGAAAATCAGCTGTATATGTGTTAATTGGTTAGAGAGCTTTTCTTCATTGTACTCTGTGTAATAACAAATTGTGTGAACAGGGAAAATGCCAGCCTCACAGAGACGAGGGTGAATGTGATGTGCGAAAGGTGAGCTTAAGGCGAGAAGGGAGGCTTAGGTTGCCTTCATCCCTGTGATGGATATCTGAGATGAGCAGCGACTAGGACACCAACATTGATCAATACATCCTTTCATCATTATTTGGTTCGACATTGCGATAGCGTTCTCTGTTCTCATCCTTGCTCTCGAACGATAACTTCGAATTCCTGCAACCGTCATTTTGCAGAATTTTGAAGTCCTGTACAAATGTAAGTTAAGTAATGTTTTTCAGATTAGTAAATGGTATTTTAGAATACTAGTAGTGTCATTATTATTCACCAATTTTTAGAATTATATTTTAAAAAATTAACACGAAAGGTATTCAAGCTTTTTAGGATTTTTAAATCCTGAAATTACTAGCGTTTCGAACCAGTGTGGCAACGGGTTCTTCTATTGTGTTTTAACACAAGGTGCTGGCAGCCATTGAGTTATCTCTGCAAGCCTCATCTGAAGCACTTGCAGGCAAGATACCCCCCTCCACTTCCTGTAAATATTTGTCATTTTCCAGGAGGGAACAATACTTCCTTTTCATTACCGGTACTTATGAATATGATTTAAGTATCCAAGCTCCGGATGCAGGTCTTTCGAGTTGACAACCACGCAGGAGCGTAGCCAAGATCGACCGATCGGTGTGGGGGGGGGGGGGTTACAGTTATAAAATGGGGACAGAATGTAATGAAGGTTCATGTGCGTTTGTAGTGCGCGCACACATAAGCGTTATAATAAGGACACTAATACAGTTGAATTGTGTTAATATTCAGATTGCAATACTAGAGGTACTAGAAAGGAGAATCATGAGAATCTTAGGGCCTGTGTAAAGAACATAGGTATGGAAATTAAGATCTAATGATGAAATATACAGGAACATAGAACACATAACAGAAACCATAACAAAAAGAGATTGCAATTTTTTGGACATATTTACAGAATGGATGATTTCAGATTAACAAAAAGGATTTTCAAGTACCTTTGGGACAAATAGGCAACAACTAGCCGGATTCAAGAAGTAAAGAAAGATTTAGAAAGAAATAATATAAAAGAAGAAGAAACTATGGACAGAGAGATTTTTAGAAAAAGGCTAGTAAGTATGGAAGGATTCCAAGGAAGATTGAACAAGAAACCTGGTGCGAAGTGGTCCGAGAAAAGAAAGAAACAGCATAGTGAAAGGATGAAAGAATATTGGAAGGAACGGAAGAGAAAACAACAAAGTATGAAGAACTGAACTGAAATTGGCACATGGTCCTTAGCGGGCCTCAGCGGAAAGAAGAAGAAGAAGATTGCAGTACGATATACTATAAAAATAGTGCAATAAAATACAAAACAAGAATAATATGATCAAGGTCACCAATTTTATAGTGAATGGTATGTTCAGATTACAATCTAAAATACAACCTTCGAGACTACTTAAAAAATTGATTCAAGGGATCTGTTTGTTTTGCAGTTATGTCTGAACATTCAAAAGAGCCAACACAATGAGTGGACTTTCACCTTTTTTGGGTCATTTTCTGTTTAATTTCTTTTGTAAAAATACCATGGGGGATTTCTAACCCCAGTAACCCCTCCTGGCTACGTCCCTGCCCCCACTGGTGACCTGTGAGTCTATGAGGGTGGGGCCATATCTAGGATGAGTTCTAACACACACCCTGTCGCCGACCCAGGGAAATTGACTAGTGAAGGCTAAAAACCGACCGCGTACTCCCTGGGACCAAGGGCTACCATGCTAACCAGTTAACTGCGGAGCCAGGCTTGGTAAATGTGATGTGCTAGCATTGCGGCAGAGCTTGTGGTTCTAGAATTCTCTTCAGCCATCTACGAACCCATAATCGGCAACATAGTGTGCTCTTGTCTTTGTATGATGGGTGCAATAGATGGACTCGGACGGCAATCGTTATTTTTGCCAGCGAGAAAATACCTATCACGATATGAGGATGAGAAGCACAAATATTTATTTCTATTTGATGGGTTTTATTTTATGAATTTATTTCTTGTGGAATAATGCAATGTATCTGTGCACCGGAGACGAATGCCACTACTTCCATTTTTTATGCATTGTTGCTATATTTTTGAGCTCTTTCAGGGTTGCAAAACTCTTTCTCATACGCACCATAATAGGCGAGCTAGTCAGTCTCCAGGCGCCAATCACTTCCAAAGGAAATTAAAGAAATGAAGAAAATTTTAGAAGTGGCTGTTTAAAAGTACAAAAATATTTGTATTCTTATGTAAAATGGAGTTTAAGAAGCAAGTGAAACAAACGCTGGTAAACATTATCTTAGCTCTCCTGTAAAATTGAATATTTATGACATAGTGCCTTTTACCAGCAGGACACAAATAGTCAACTCTATTTTATTAGTGATGCTAGCATATATCTACCCGTTTTTCGTACAGAAATTGGTAATCGATCTCACGATTCTTCATAAATTTATGCGAAGTTACATCCCGGTATTCAAACGTTTAATACCGAATGTTTAACTGATATTCTTCCACGAAAGCACGCGGCAGTAACATGAAGTACGATAAAACTAAACATAGTGGAGACAGAATAGGGACTATCGTAGAGTTTACAGAACCGTACTGTTCCCTGGTGCGAAGTTGTTTGTAATTCTCCCTACTCCTCGGTTACATACAGTATTGTTGTTCATCTAAAACCAAGAGTGGCACTGTGGCTGAAGAGTCATGAAACCAATCGTTGATGATAACCTCTCTTATTATCTGTTCTGTAGTAAAGAATAAAATGGCTGTATAGTTAAACCCTTTAACCCACCTTGAAATAACATGACAGCCTGTAGAACAGTCCGTTAATGACATATCCCTTGCGATCCTTCTATCGAAAAGGTGCACATGAGAAAAAATATTTTAAAAATTGATTTCCATTAAGGCTGGTCATGTATGTTTTGTGAGAGGGTAAAATCGCTGTTTCGTCTTCCTATAGACCTCCAAACCAGGCCGCGATTTAGAAATTGAAATAAAAACTCGTGTCCTCATCGCGAGGTGGTGCAGCTCTTTTCAGGCACACCCCCATTGGAGGTGAGCTGCATGTACCATTTCAAGCACATACCAGCCCTCCTGCCATTCTTAAATTTCTGGCAGTACCGGGAATCGAACCCGGGCCTCCGAGGACGGCAGCTAATGACACTAACCGTTACACTACGGGGGCGGACGATTTAGAAATAATATTGGCCCTAAAACCTACCTAAGGACAGGTGGATTCTAACTCTAAAGCTTGGTAGAAACATATCCAATAGTTTCCCAGTTATACGAACTCAAGGAACGGAAAAAACAGACCAAAGCTAAAAAATATACAGATGGACACTATTAGACCTGGAACGGATAACTCAACGAAAATTTCGCCAAAATAGTCAATGTACAGACACACGGTCGTTACGATTTTATTTATAAAGACTAGCAAATGTACCCCTGCTTCGGTACGGTATTCTACATTGTATACGGATATCGAATAAGCTTTTTTTAAAATTGCATGTCTCTTAGCGTTATCCCAGAAACAGCATGGGGAGGCCCCCACACGTTGTTTCCAATGTAAAGTGTGAAATGCGGAGTTGTGATGATAACGGCAGGCTCACTTGCCTACTGCCAATCACAATGGAGTTGGGAAGTTTACATTATAATGGCAGCCCCCATTGCCTCATCCGGGGTCACAATCGATTTGGGAAGTTTTCATTACGATCGCAGGCCCCCTTTTCTACTTCCAGACAGATTACAGTTGATGAGCTTTTTTTTATAATGGCAGACAATTTCCCTACTGCCAGTCAAAATTGAGTTGTGCTGTTATCATTACAATGACATGCCCCTTTTCCCAATGCCAGCCAGCTTACTGCCAATCACACCGTTTTGGTGAGCTTCCATTAAAATAGCATATCACTATGCCTAATGCCAGTCATATTTTGGATGGGTACATTCGTTTATAATGGCGGGCACCCTTGCCTACGACCAAACTCAATCGCATAGAGGAGTTTTGAACAAAATTGCATTCTCCCTTGCCTTCTACAAAAGAAATTGAGAAGGGAATTATTAATTACAATGGTGAGCCGTCCTTGCTAATGCCAGTTACATAGGAGTTCGAGAAGGACTCCATTCACACAGCCAGTCAAAGTCGATGTGGGGAATACTGATTACAATAGCAGACACGCTCTTTGTTGATCGCTACAAATCGACATCAGTGAATATATATATCGACATACAAAAGTTTTATGCATGTTTAAAATATTGCAGACCTTCATTTACAGATCAACTGCTACTAAACGGTAAGTCATATCGACAAACGGATTGTGCCATAAGATGCCATATTTAGCGGTTTAAATGGCTGGTCCTATGATGTTTTCTCGTATCTCACCTATTCATGGGTCAGATTGAGTTAGGAACGTTGAATAGGGTGAAATTTGGGTAAGATTGTGTCACAGTCCTTTACTTTTCGGATAATTATGTGACAGCTACAAACATAGCATTTGGCTCACATATGGCTACTGTGTCGTCCAACGATCGTGTAGAATTTGATGATTCTATCTTTCCTATAAGTGATTCAAAGTATGAATTATTATGTGTGTAAAAAGTGCAAAATTTAGTTACAAATGAGTAATAGAGACGAATCGAATATATAAGGGGTGGAGATACGACAAAAGGTCATAGGACCAAAGTTGTAGGTATTGTACCATCTGTTTTGTGATAGGACTTACCGATTAGCCAGGAAATACCTCGACACGAAGGTCTGCACCATCATTAAAATTGCCTTGATATTTCGATAATCTTCGGGGATAAAGAGTGAAGAAATTGGAGAGATCTCAGAAATTTTCCGTCGGTTACAGGCCAAAACGTATAATTTTGCCAAATTTCAATTTTCTAGTTCGTCTGGCAGATTGTGCCGCATTCTTGATTTGGGGGGAGCAGGTAAAAATTAGGACTTTCAGGAAACTAAAGCTAAAAAATATGTCGATGGTCATTATTACTCCTTAAACGGATAACTGAACGAAGAATTCTCCAAAATAGTCGCTGTACAGACACACGGTCGTTACGATTTTATTTTTACAGATAAGGAATCTGCTCCTCGTGCAACACCTTCTGGGCTATGTCCGCTGGATTTAGCCTGCAAAACCGACCGTTCATGATATTAGTACGCCTATCGAAACGATGCACATGAGAAAACAATTAGAATTCCATTAAGGATGGTAGATTTCCATTAATTTTGGATGTGCATATTTCGAGGGAGTGCAAAATCATGGTTTCGGTTTCGTATAAAACCCCAGTAAATTTAGGTATTCAGAAATAATATTGGCTCTAAAACCTACCCAAGGACGGTGGATTCTAAATATCAGCTTTGGTAGATATATATCCAGTAGTTTTCAAGTTATAAGAACTCAAACAAAAGACAAGCTTAAATTCTGTACGTTTCGCATTCAACTTTACTCCGTGTCTTCAGAAGAAAGTGTCGACAGTTCACGAGGAAGACTTCGGGGGATAGTGAATTCGAACCCCACTGTCGGCAGCTCTGAAGATGGTTTTCCGTAGTTTTCCATTTTCACACCAGGAAAATGCTGGAGCTGTACCTTAATTAAGGCCACGGCTGCTTCCTTCCCACTCCTATCCCTTTCCTACCCCAACGGCGCCATAAGACATATCTGTGACGATGCGACGTAAAGCGAATTGTAACAAAAAAAAAAAAAAAAATTGAACTTACCGCAGTACTAACACATACGTACAGTGAATATTTACGTATACTACCTCGCCTGCAGAATTAAAAAGAAATTATGTCACTTAATGTTCACTCAATTATGATCAAAGTAAGAAAAACCCATCTATGACACAAGACGCACAGAACATTGCAGAAGTATCAAAAAATATTTTGACAATTTGTAACTACAGCACTATGCTTATCCATCTCCACCCTTAAGAATCAACTTGGTTCTCATTTATGTTGTTGGTTTAGTGAACGCCAAGGCCAGGTGTCTCCCAAAAAGTAGAAGATAACTTTCTAATTTTACCAACTTCCTGATAGGCGAGTCGAAACCACATTCATCATGCTGAACCTGAGTGCTTGTACCGTGTCGGTCAAGCAGTTCTCTCAATTTAAGTGCAGGTATACCAACTCCGATGTACTTGTACATGCGAAGAAACTGTGATCACCGACAGAATAAACGTCGTCTTCGGTTCGTTCGTCGGAGGCTGATGAACCCGATGAAAGGACCTGTAAAAGAACAGATTTTGTTATTACTATTCTCCTTCATAAGCGAAAATTTTGCATGATTTGTTCCCCAAAATACGCCCAATGCGAAGTAAGCATGAACAACCGAACGACTAATGTGATATTTGAGAAGTTCCATAGGTACCCAAAAATGTTGATGTCAGATGCGCTCAGAGCTATATAAATATGATTCTTAAAACTACCTGTCGGAAAATGTAGCAACTTACTAAATAGTGATGACCAACTAAAAGTGCATTCACTAGTTGAATTCTGGAGGACTGCAGTTAAACTGACGAATGTTTCAATGAGATAGGCCAACCGTTGTTGAGGTTCCATTCATTTCCCTGCTCCGTGTCCAGCCATGCACCAAACAATGTCCTGTGTACGTGGATGGTTGAATGTTGTGTGTAGTTGTGAAGTTATAGACTTGCCTCGAAGACGGTTACGTCCCCTGCTGTGCAGCCACAGTCATCTGAGTAGGGTAGCACCGTTGGACTTCGTAAAGAAGGATGAACACAACGACGGACTACTGATCACGATTGTCATGATGCATCCATAGTGTAGCGATGCTATCAACGGTGGTCACTTGAAGAGGCTAGGTTTGGGACGGCCACGGAGTACAGACGTTCGTCAAGATCAACGTATACTTAGGGAATTATGACAGTCCTTAACCCATCCGCAGCAGAGATCCGAGCTAACGGCGCCAGGTGCGTGCTATAGCCCTATGAGCACATGTGTCTTTGTGCCGGCTTCCTCTTTTGTTGCATCACCGTCGTACTCGTCTCCTATGGTGTAGCCAGGACAGTCTGCTGTGTTTAGAGGTGAGAGCAGGTTCTTCCATTGTGAGTGTAATGGTCATTTACGTGCGGGGCTTGGAAATTGTGAGCGTCATTTTCCAGAACGTAGTCATTCCGAACACGTCAGATCTACTCCTGGCATTGTGGTGTGAGATGCAATAAGAACCAATTTCCAGTCGCCTTTGCTGTTTGTGGAGGATCCGTTAAAGGGTGCCCAGAGTATCCAAGACGTTGTTAGACCCATCCTTCTGTCATTTCAGCAACAGGAAAGTGATGTAGAGTTTTAGTAGCAAAATGCTAATCAATATACTACTGCTAGTACACAATGTTATTTTTTCGTGGTGTTCAACCATTGTTCTGACCAACACGATTCCCAGACCTCTGACATTGAATAAAGTGTGGATATAATCGGAGGAGGACTCATCTGATTTGTACGGATGGCTATTAACCTTTCACAATTGCAACAACAGGTGCGAAAGACCTGGAACACCAAACTATAGGACGATATTCATAATCTGTACGATCGTCAACAAGCGTTAATACAAGCCCATGTTGCTATCCAATTGGGGAAGGAATGAGAACGCCGTATATTGTTATGGTGCTAATCACCTTCAGTACCCGGGATCTATTGCTTACTTTGGTCTGTATTGTAGATGTGTAATGTCATCAGATACTATTACCTCTAGGTTGAATCGTGAATGACGTGGCATACATAATAACGGCATTGCAAATTTTTCCACCAGTGTATGTTTCTTGATAATATTGTACACGTAGGTTAAGCGTAATAGAAATGGAGGTCGGTTATTAAGAGTCGGTCGAAATACAAAGACATCTCGAATTGAGTAAGTCAGGTGAAGGAAAACTGACCACAGAATGGGCGAGGGTGCTGAACCTCGGTGGACTCCAACACTGATAGGAATAGGAGGTGAACTTACAACTTGACAGCGTCTCATACTGAGGACATTGCGGAATAGGCCCTTAATACATCGCACACAGACTTCCGGGTCGTCCTCTTTACGAAGGGTTTTCCAGATGAGCTCATGCAGTACCCTCTCAAAGATCTTCTCGCGATAGAGAAATGATACTGTAGAGGCTGACTTCTCTGTGTGTTTTTCAATAAGCAGCATGAATTTTACCCATTGTATTGAGCCTCTTAACGAATCCACATTGGTTTCGGGAAGCTTGTACAATGCTATTAAGCGACTGTCAAGGACTGAGTCACAGTTGTGAGCATACGCCGACATCATCTTGACCTTTCCAAATGGGGATGGTAGTTCTAGCCTGACAGACTGCGTGGGTCAGTAGCCCTCAACATAGATACGATTGATAATTGCCGCAGGGATTATGGCTCTTCGTCGTGCGATCATCGTCCACACTTCATATGTTATGCCGTCCGGTCCTATCACTTTGCAATTCATCATGCGCCTCACAGTTTCTAACATCTCTTCAACAGTGACGGGTGGAAGAGGTCGAGCAACCGTTTCACTGCTCACTACAATTGGGTCACATTATTGAAGTAATCCCCCCTTCGGTTAATCTTGCCGTTGGTTCTGGGAGAGGTTGGTGGCTACCATCTTTAATCCTTAGTACTCATTTAAGTGTTTACAGTTTTAGAAGAATTTCATCAAATCTTTGAAATTTATGGCAGTGGAGGAGTATGACGTAAATAGTCTATATATTTCAATTTAACTTCGCAATGTATCACGCGGCGATGATAATGAATCTGTTGTTTGTCGTCTCTCCGTAAGTAATTATTCTCGCTAGTAACAACCATTATTTTTCACTCACGATCAAGACACAAGAACAATAATTAAATAAAGAATGGCGTTTGAACTTATATTAGAATCGAATTATAAACCCTTTCTAACACGTCTGTGCATGTGGTATCTCTATAGGTCGTAATGCAGCGCTATAAAACGGTCTGGGACTCAGAGGTAGATACTGAGTAAGGCATCGAGGTCAGGACAGATCAGAACAAAACAGAACAGAACAGAGTATAACAGAACATAACAGACAGTTTAGTGAGCAAGTTCTTGACGATAATTCAAAATGCATCCGATTTCTAGGGATCAGAGAGCCATTAGCTGTTATGTAATGCTGAGAAGTATCATTGCCTGACTAGAAGAAGCCTAAGTATCAATGCATTGTTTCCAGAATCTCAGTCAGAATGAAAGTACTAGTCATTCCTTCAGGAAGAAGATTGCAATTTGACAAAGCAGTAGGAGTACAGCAGATGGCACTGCTGGGGACCTGGGCTTAGCCAAATGTATAACAATTTCCATGTTAACTGTATATCGACCATTGTATCAAGTGGGATTGTACGAGCACATGCAAGGGCTGTCTAGTTAATGTCATGCTCAGCCAAGGGAATAGTGTGTTTGTTTAATGTTTAAGTATGAGTCAATATTCAGTATCTGGCAGTTATTCACAGTGAGTTGACAACGTCCGATCATCTTCGAAAATTATTATCGAGATGGCTACGTCTAGGCAGCGTCATGTTTGGCTCACGTACACGACTCTGTGTGTTCGATCATGGCTATATAACAGAAGCTGTGTGCTAATAGTACTCCAGGTTTTCAACTGGTGAAATGCTTGCTTAATACCCTTTGTCTTATGGCAAATATTGTCCTTCGTACTAGTTTCTTTTGAAATGATCTGTACGAATTCATGACAGTTCTTCTTATGATTTTGGTAACACAGTTACATAAAAGCTTTTAAAAAAGAGAATAAACGAAAAGCAGGTTGTAAGCATGACTGGTAAATAAACAAATTAATTCAATCCCTCTCAGCTCAAATTTTTGAATAAATACCCATTGTTGAATGTGATAGAGCGGATACATATTGTGGTGGAGTCCACCATTTTGTACGGAATTCCTTCAGAGGAGCGATCCAGTCTGGCTCTGTAGCAATTGACGTCACCTCGTGGCCCGTCTCTCTCGCTTCAGCTTCAGCCAGTCGTAGAAGAGCCCGAAACCCAAGGCCAGCCCCATTTGCCACTACTTCGTGACCTTCTTTCGGGCCTTACTGACGGCACCAGAAATGAATCGAATGTGTGACCAGAGGATTCGACTTCCAGAGATTTCCAGCGGCTCGGTAAGTATCTAGAAGGGCCAGCCTCCCTATAAAAGGCATACCGGACTAGTTCCATCTGTTTAATGTGAGCTCAGTCAGAAAGCGATTGAGAGCAAAGAATGCATTTCTGCCAGCGATCGTGACGGTTCCGTTCCGTGCGTGACAGCGCTGTGGAGGAACACTGGAGTGTTGTATTTGAATCGAAGATGAGAGCGAACAGTGCAGCTGAGCGATTAGGTATAACAGGCAACAGTGAATTGAAGACTGCCGTGAGGAACGGACTGAGTACTACTGGCAGAAGTGTGGGATTCTGTACCTGTGACGGTGTGGCCGGAATAGTTTACAGTGTGTGTGTGTGTGTGTGTGTGTGTGTGTGTGTGTGTGTGTGTGTGTGTGTGTGTGTGTGTGTGTGTGTGAGCAATGTAACTGTTTTAGCTCATGTTAGACTGAAATACTAGTGTCACTGAACAGTGCGAACAGAGAGAGAAAGAGAGTTAACTGGTGTAATTGTGTGTCAGTGTGTAAGTCAGGGCCTCTCGGGGTGCATGCACTGTGCACGGTGCAAAATACGACTTCGCTTGGTTGCCCAGAGTGCAGACCTCCACTCCTCGATTTGGAGCAATAGCGCTGTCTCTCTCTTTCCGCACGCCTGTTTCTCTCGCTCCCCCTGTCTCCCTCTTCCTTACTTGCTCCGTAGCCCTCCAAATCCGAGCCGAATTGAGCCAAGTTGAGCCGAGCTTAGCCGAGTAGCCCAAAGACGAAGCGCTGGTCCGAGCCGAACCGAGTGGAACTGATGCACGGTGCACAGAGCTTTTGCGCCTCGATTTGCACGCGTGAGATTTTGGGCGTTTGAGAGGCCCTGGTGTCGGTGATTATTAGATTTAGTTAATACATCTTAGAGTAAACAGCGAGATTGGAAGAGAACAAGAGTTGACCAAGGAAGGTCGGCTAGGATAAATGAAAGTGAAGAGCCTGGTAGAAGTAAGTGGAAGCAATGCCAGGACACAGCTAAGAGCTCCATAGTCGCCAACCCACGCTCTAATGTTGAGAGCCGCTGAGGCCTCTTTTAGTCGCCTCTTATGACAGGTAGGGGATACGTGGGTGTTATTTTACCACCCCCACCCACAACGGGGTTATTTTGAGAATAAGTGCTCATTTTATTATACGTATGTGTCTGCAAAGGCCACAGGTCAGATACATTCATTAACACACTGACCGTGATGAGAGCAAAAGCAAATGTCGAAGCAGATTTCATGCAGTTTAATATGTATCACCAGATGGCGCTTTTGGTACTGTTTTGTAACGAATATCTTCAGACGTACTCTTGTCCGACGTACTGTTGTCCATCCCAAAATTTGCACATATAGCTGTTTTATACATCAAACCAATTTTCCCACATTGCTGTGTTATTCATAAAATCAATTTTGGTCAGAAACCTTCTTGTAGCAAATCACCATGACAACTCCATTGTCTCCCGCTTATGAGACAGCCACCCAATGCTCATTGCCTGCATGTAACAAAACATAAAGCCGAGACTTGCCAAACAGATAATCAATTGCATAGCCGACGACGGTAGCAGCTTATAAAATGTATGTAAATGTGACTGAGTTTTGTTTTCTCACTGCATAAGGTATGCAATAATTATAATTCACTGAGGTGACTTGGCAAAAACAAAGGTATTGTCCAACTCATATCGAATGCAACGTATTTAATGCTTTGTTTATGAGTTGACTGTTCATTATCCTTAAGTTTTGATCTGGTGCCAGTTGCAACGACCTGAAGCAACAACTTGGAGACTATCCTCTCGCATCTGCTGGGCGGAGTTACATCATTCCGCAGCATCCATGTCAAATAATTGCAATCTCTCCAACTAAGAGAATGGCGGCGGGAAGTCACTAAAGCTCGTAATTGGAAAACATGTACCGCAATTACAAAAAGGAAATCTTTTTCACCTTCGTAATATAAAAAAATGAATACAGCTGTGAAAGAAAAAGCATATGGAAGAAACAGAGCTATTTATCTGAGTAGTAGGGGTACGAAGCAGAAGCCGACTTAACGGCTCATTAGGTTTCCACTGTCGATTTAAGCCCTGATAATCCGCAGTAATGTAAGAGAGTTCCAGAGTTTATCTAGAGAGAATTTGGAGCTCAGTTGTTTTTATTTGGACTATTTCTGTACATGAGAGCTAAATCAACGTAAGTCACATTGTATAAGCCATATAAAGGTAAGTCCATTGTCATTTTATTTTTGTGGCAATAAAATAATAATTAACCATTTTAAGTGTAAATTCTATTACTGAATGTGTTCAGTGATCAAAATTACTCAAAATCGTCAACAATGATCAACATTTATTGCCTAAGTCATTATGCAGCAAAAATGCTCTTCAACGGACGTGTTTCCTCTCTCCTTTAAAACGACTAAAATGTGACGTAGCTTCGTTTAGCTCTCAGATACAGATCCGTACATGTATTTAGTTTCTGTCTTCTTCAACATCGATAATAATAATAATAATAATAATAATAATAATAATAATAATAATAATAATAATAATAATAATAATAATAATAATAATAATAACTTTTGGGTCACATAGGTGTCAGCTTGCATTCGGCAGGTAATGGGTCCGAACCGCACTGTCGGCAGATCTGTACATTCAGTACCTGAGAACTTGTGACTTGAGCAATACATATTCATCATTGTTCTTGATATATTTTGTGTAATTTTGATTACTGAACACATTTATTAATATAATTTAAATTTAAAATGGTTATTATTTTATTGCCATTATAATTAAATAACAGTGGACTTACGCACCAAATTTCATAAAATGAATAAAATGTGTCTTAGGTTGGTTTAACTCTCAGGTACAAAATTAACGAATAATTATAAAATGAAATAATTATAATAAAAGAGCGTAAATATAAAAACTAATAATAATAATAATAATAATAATAATAATAATAATAATAATAATAATAACAATAATAATGTCATTTGTTTTACGTCCCACTAACTACTCTTTTACGGTTTTCGGAGACGCTGAGCTGCCGGAATTTAGTCCCGCAGGAGTTCTTTTACGTGCCAGTAAATCTACTGACACGAGGCTGACGTATTTGAGCACCTTCAAATACCACCGGACTGAGCCAGGATCGAACCTGTCAAGTTGGGATCAGAAGGCCAGCGCCTTAGCCGTCTGAGCCACTCAGCCCGGCAATAATAATAATAATAATAATAATAATAATAATAATAATAATAATAATAATAATAATAATAATTTTGGGCCACGTAGCTTTCAGCTTGTATTCGACACATAGTGGGTTCGAATCCTAACCGTCGGCAGATCTGTACATTCTGTAACTAAGAACTAAACCAACAGAACAAAACATTCAGTTCTGAAATATAATTTACAATTTTATTTTTGCATTTAAAATATTTGGGTTGGTGGTGGTTGGGGGGGGGGGGGTGGATTAGCTCAGTGGTTTAGTTGCTGTCTTCCCTCACGGAATACTAAGTTTCGAATCCTGATTGATCCTTAGTCGAGATTTTCATCTCAAGAATCGCGTGGAGTCAAGGAGGACATCCGTTGTTAAACACCCAGCCGAGACCAAAATGAATCGCTGGCTCCAGCCACCCCAGATATAGCTGGGGTAAGTGAAGAAGTATTCCTTTTTTTTTAATGTTTGAACCCCAGTCTCCAAATATGCCGGCCTCATGACAAAAACACAGTTTTATAAGTGTATTATTGAAGACAACTGAAGCATGGTATTATAGCAAAGAAGCCATGGAATTATTTGAGTACGCTATTCCAATGAACTGTCGTGAAGGATTGCTTAGATAATTTCTTAGTAAGGTACGAAAATAGGCAAAATTATAGGTGACTGTACAATGAATATTCTCACCTCCTGAAGTTGTAGAACGAGAAGATTCATTCATTCATTCATTCATTCATTCATTCATTCATTCATTCATATGAATGTAAACCAATTAGGGCCGATGACCTTCGATGTTAGGCCCCTTAAAACAACAAGCATCAGCTAAACCAATTATAATTTATGTTAGCCTATATTACTGAAAATTTCTTTATGTGAAAATGTAATTGTATTCCTCAGCAAATTAGAAAAAATCGAAAGTGCTATTCAAAAACTACCATATCGATTTGGTAAAATTATAATCAGTTGTTAGAGAGGACACGAACGTTCATTATGTAGTACTATGAATTTTTTCAGCCTATCGCAGTTCATTTTGAAGTCACAGAAGACAATTTGATTCATTCTGCGTTAGAACAATGATTTCAAGACTGAATACCCTTCCTAATGAGACGAGAATATTCAGAAAATGTTTCCGATGTTAGATCTGCTGGGATTCGAACCTTTGTCACAAATCTACAAGCTACTGTGTAAGATAACATCCAACGTTTATTTATTGTATACGATTAATACAATTTTCAAACACTCAATTTTAAATCTTTTCTAACTCTGCCATACACGAAGCTACGGTACCTACACCCCTAAAGAAGTGAATTGCACTGAAATTGCTCAATAAGTTCTAAAAAGGTTTAGCCTTTGGTACAAGACAACGTAAGTTACTGCTACGTTAAATTTCATTATTTCTACTATTTAATCACCATCAAGTCATTAAATTAGTCAAATATTGAATATAAAAGAAGCTCTTGTAAAACAATTACATCGTCCGGGTTTCTCTGCGTGTTGGTCCTCCGAAATAATCGCCAGTTCTCATTAGGCATTTGCAAGTTAACTCTGTTTGATTCTCACTCCTATTTTGGTTCCTCAATGTACATATATCGCATTGCATTATGGGGATTGCATAGATAGATAGATAGATAGATAGATAGATAGATAGATAGATAGATAGATAGATAGATAGATAGATAGATAGATAGATAGATGCAGTAGGCCTTCTGTGAAAGTGATTCCTCTGACTAACATTTCATAAGGGCTTCCAGATTCTCCTTGGCTAAGATGAAAAGTCACCAGTGTTTTATTACTGGAACCAAGGTTTAAAACTCCGACAGTCTATATAAAATTGAATATGAATTCCCTGGCGCAAGCCAAGTATCCCCACTAATAATAAATAAGACGGGTGTTCCCTTTAATCTCTTTCCGCCGGGCTGAGTGGCTCAGACGGTTAAGGCGCTGGCTTTCTAACCCCAACTTGGCAGGTTCGATCCTGGCTCAGTCCGGTGGTATTTGAAGGTGCTCAAATACGACAGCCCCGTGTCAGTAGATTTACTGGCAAGTAAAAGAACTACTGCGGGACTAAATTCCGGCACCTCGGCGTCTCCGAAGACCGTAAAAGTAGTTACTGGGACGTAAAGCAAATAGCATTATTATCTCTTTCCGTGCTATTTTCAGTAACAAGCCTACAAAGTGATAAGTCGAGAAATTAAAGAAATTGCTGTCTGTAACTCCATTACTCTCCCACAGTGACTGGACCCAAAATGGCTGCCTTTTCAATCAAATAACTTCGTAGTTAATCTAAATTGATTTTTTCCAACGAATGTTGGTTGTTATCTCCTTCGGAAGCAACGCTATTTAAACCAAAGCTAAGAGAACTGTATCAACTCTTCTTTATAAATAAATTGTTATTTGGCAAAGAGCATGGCTTGAGTAATATTTAACAGGGTCAGGAGCTGCAGGTGTCTCAGGATCTCCATGGCACAGCACAACTGAGACTCCTGTCACTTTGGAAGTGAAAAAAGAGGAGCATACATGCTACGTCTACAAAATATAATAGTGTATTATCTAAGTCTCCGTGAATTATTCCACTTCATCATTCTTTTCTTGCCTTCTATTTTTCACTCTTCATTTTTACATACTCTCTTTCTTTCTATGTTCATTTAACATTGTATGTTCATGCAATGAAGCTTATCGCCACGAAGATGAATGGAAACAAGAGTTAAGAGATCATTAGTGGACACAACAGCTGTCAAGAAGAGCCAACCAGACATCTTTCCCCCGATTTGAGATGTAACTACCAGACAGAGAGATCTCATGAATGACAGTAATATTCCTATCAAGTACAACCAGTTAATCATTAAAAGGGGATGTTTGATATTTATTAAATATCTTGGAAGTTATTATTATTATTATTATTATTATTATTATTATTATTATTATTATTATTATTATTATTATTATTATTATTATTATTATTATTATTATTTTACCGATGGAGTGGCTGCATGTATTGGGTCACGTAGCTGTCAACTTGCATTCGGGAGATAGCGGATTCGAACCCCACTGTCAGCAGCCCTGAAGATGGTTTTCGGTGGTTTCCTATTTTCACATCAGGAAAATGCTGGGGCTCTACCTTAAGGCCACGGTCGAAACATTTCTTCACAGAAGATCACCATGGAGCAAGTTTTTTTATTTTGTGTTACCTAATCAGAGTTGCCAAATCGTGGATGTCGAGCCACTGTCTGCGTCCTGGATAATTTTTTCTCGCCCTCGTCTTCATTCCCCCCATATTTATCATTCTATGATCAGTTGTATCGGGCTATATTATTATTTCTGAGATGTGACCGAAATACGCTGCCTTCCTGGGTTTTAAGAGGGATAAGACTTCACGTGATTTCCCGGCACGATGTGCTCCAATCCTCCGATTTTCAACATCCATACTTCAAAGGCATGCAGTTGGTGTTTTGGCGAGGCCTTTAGTGCTTATTCCTGGATACCGTAAAGTAGTGCGAAAGCATCTAACACTTCTCGACGTGATTAATTCCGCTGGGACGAAGGCTGGGTGTGTGTTTCGTCTTCGTCATCATTTCATCCTCATCACGACGCGCAGGTCACCTAAGGACGTCAAGTAAAAAAAGACCTGCACTTGGCCAGCCGAAGTCCTCCGGCACTAAAATCCATTCTCCATTTCATTTTTCATTACTTCTCGACACCTTACGAAATTCATAATTAAAATCAATTTCTGTTCGGAAAATGCATTTTTATTATTGTATCCAAGAACAGTAATCTTTGCCGGACGTAATTATATTATTTCAAATACAAGTGATTTTGTACCTTATCTTGAGAGCTACTAGTAGTTCCTGCCATTTTATACATTACTGAAACTGAATCCAAATTTTTAAAAGTTTCGGCGATTTATAATGAAATTGTTCAAGGACCACAGAATAAAAACATAATGGCTTCCACTCTCTACCTCTCAGAGACAAATCAAAAACATGTTTTCATCTATTGGTGTACGTAGTTCACCCAAACTACACAGTCGGATCAGAGATAACCTGTATCTGGCCAACGATCACCATTCGTTGCTGAAGCTATCCGATAATACATCTGAAATTATCTGGTACCATTTACTCTTGCTGTAGAAGTAGTGCAGTGACGACATGGCCTATCAAGAAACAAAGCTAAAATCCACATCACCGAACAAGTGGCCTTGTGGTTAAGCCTTCGAACAGCAGTGAGCTTGCATTCGGGAGATAGTGGGTTCGAACCCCACTGTCGGCAGCCCTGAGTATGGTTTTCCGTGGTTACCCATGTTCACACCAGGAAAATGTCGAGGCTGTACTTAATTAAGGTCACGGCTGATTCCTTCCCCCTCCTAGGCCTTTCCTATCCCATCGTCGCCATAAGACCTACTTGTGCCTGTGCGGTGTAAAGGAAATTGCATAATAATAATTCACATCGTACTGCTCCTATTTTCAATCTTAACTCTTACTTGTTAGTGCAATAGAAGATTCAAGTCCCCATCGTACTTCTCCTATTTTTTACTATTACCCTTAGGATAATAGAAGACTCAAGTCCCCATCGTACTTCTCCTCTTTTTGCTAGTGGTTTTTTACGTCGCACCGACACAGATAGGTCTTTTGGCGACGATGGGATAGGGAAGGCCTAGGAGTTGGAAGGATGCTATTTTTTTTGCTACTTGCTTTACGTCGCACCGACACAGATAGGTCTTGTGGCGACGATGGGACAGGACGGGGCTAGGAGTGGGAAGGAAGAGTCCGTGACCTTAATTAAGGTACAGCCCCAGCATTTGCCTGGTGTGAAAATGGGGAACCACGGAAAACCATCTTCAGGGCTGCCGACAGTGGGGTTCGAACCTACTGTCTCCCGAATACTGGATACTGGCCGCACTTAAGCGACTGCAGCTATCGAGCTCGGTTGGAAGGATGCGGGCAATAGAAGACTCAAGTAACCATCTTACTGCTCCTATTTTTACTATTACCCTTAGGGCAATAGAAGACTCAAATTCCCATCGTACTGCTCCTACATTTACTATTACCCTTCGGGCAACAGAAGACTCAAGTAACCATCTTACTGCTCCTATTTTTACTATTACCCTTCGGGCAATAGAAGACTCAAGTCCCCATCGTACTGCTGCTATTTTTACTGTTACTCTTAGGGCAATGGAAGACTTAAGTCCCCATCGTACTGCTCCTATTTTACTATTACCCTTAGGGCATTAAAAGACTCAAGTCCCCGTATTACTGCTCCTATTTCTACTATTACCCTTAGGTCAATAGAAGACTCAAGTCCCCATCGTACTGCTCCTAATTTACTATTACCCTTAGGGCATTAAAAGACTCAAGTCCCCGTATTACTGCTCCTATTTCTACTATTACCCTTAGGTCAATAGAAGACTCAAGTCCCCATCATACTGCTCCTGTTTTTTTTTCTTCTTTCCCATTCCTAGGTCTTTCCTGTCTCCTCGTCGCCATAAGACCTATCTGTGTCGGTGCGACGTAAAGCAAATAGCAAAAAAAAAAAAAAAAAAAAAAAGTCGAGAAAGGAGAGTTTTTCAATTCTGGAGAGGCACATGATCTTGAGGTTCACTCAGCCTACATCAAAATCGAGTACCAGGTTAATAGTTGACGGCCAACCACTCTACCCCTCTTAGTGCCAGGGTTACGGACAGTGGAATTCTTTACTTTCAGACGTCCAGGGTTCTTCATAGCCTGTAAAGAGATGGCTTTTCTTTGCTTCGTTTTCATTTCATGAATAGTCGAGAAAGATCACACAATTTTTCCTTCATCATCAACATCATCAGAGTTTTAGCCCATTTCATCCCAGGATTGAATTTAAATGAGTAGATCGTAATCCTTAAAGTTAACCTTGAAGTCGTTTTATGTGCTTTTATATATCCTGTTGCTCAGATTTAAATTTCAAGATAGTGATTAAACATGATTTTTGTTTTGGAATATTTTTCAGTTTGTAATTGATTTCCATTTCTCTTTGCTTTCAAAAAACGCATTTTCTATTCCGGATACATGTAATGTAAGGTGATTCATTAGTCCCAGTAATAAATATTGATTAATTAATCCAGTTCATTTCTCTCTCTCTCTACTAAGTCTATCGGAACAAGTGGGCTGACTCAGATCACTGAGATTTACATTCAAGATAACATATTAAGTAGAACGTGCTAACATAAAGAAATCGCTTCGGATTATACTTTAGTACATACAGAATATCGCATTGATATTTGAGATTCATATTATGACTCAATAATACGTGTTATTATATTAATGCTTCCATTCAGCAATATCCTGCGAAAATGCAAAATGATCTTCAATTGTACTCACTTGACAAGTTAAACGTGTTGAAGATGCTCACCTAATCACATACAGAAACTCATACGAATTTTTTATCCTATTTACACATGTCTTTCGTTATTTTTCATTTAAGAGTTGCGTGATAAATCACGTTATTCTGAAAACAAGATTTTCATATATTAAATTTCTATGTAGGACAGAAATCTGACAATCTATTTCCCAAGGCAAACTCGTCAGTTTTGTGCAAAGAAAAATGAAAAAGAGAGTCTTGGGGTTGTAGTTTTCTTCTTTGCCGTCAAGATTGCCAATAAGCCAAGTTGAGTAGAGGAGTGTGGCCCTTTCTGTGCTCGCACCTAGCTTAAGCTCTCGCTGTTCTTAGCTCATATAATCCTCGTCTGCGTGAAAGGATTTTCGGAGTAATCGCAACTCTATGCAAAACTTCAATATCGCCCCGCATACTTCTGATGGCTGGGCTGATGAAAAAGTCAGTCCCCATTCTGCGTTTGTTCCCTTCCCCTCCATATCAAACTCCCCTTCTTCCCTGTCAAAGTAGAGAAACGGCTAACAAGCCAATCTAAAATTACTAAAGACTTCCATAAAAATATTGCCCACCTCTTCAACCTCAGACAAGTCTTCCTACTGTCTGCATGCAGAAAGTACGTGTGTTTGAGAATTTGCCTGTTTGTCAAGTTATGAACGGGTTAGCATCTCGAATCCCACCATTATGATAATGATGTTCATTACTGATGGGGCTGGGGGGTGGTATGGTGATGGTGAGTTTTGTTTTAAGGGAAAGTACATCAAGACAGCCATTCCCTCTTAAATCTAACAAGAATAGGTAAAGGGGAATGTTTGACACTTAGAAAAAATGAAGGTATCGGCAGAAGAAAGGGAATAGCTATTGAGAATGTGACCAAGGGAAGTCGATTAGGAGCAGGAGGAGGATGAGGAGGATGAGGGGGAGGATGAGGAGGATGAGGGGGAGGATGAGGTGGTGGTGTTGATTATTGTTTTAAGGGGAAGGGCAATAAAGGCAGCCATTCCTTCTTAACTCCAATTCTTCTTCTACCGCTGTGAGTGCGAACTGTGTCGCACATGTGGATTTGACCCTGTTTTATGGCCGAATGCCCTTTCTGACACCAACCACATGTGGAGGGATGTAATCATGTAATCACTATTATGTGTTTCTGTGGTAGAAGAGTGTTGGGACAAACACAAACACCCAGTCCCTGAGCCAGAAGAATTAATTCCACGCTGTTAATATCCCCGACCCAGCCGGGAATCGAATCCGGGACCCTCGGAACAGTAGGTCTCAACGCTGACCATTCAGCAAGGAGTCGGGCTACTTCTTAACTCCAATCACAAGAGAAAATCAAAGATGTCCAACTCTTTGAAAATATAAAGGTATCAGCAAAACCAAGAAAAGAGCTCTATGAAGGGCGTGAAAATGAAACACTCCCTAGTCCTGGTAAACCTAACATCGTCGAAGTCGGTAGAGAACAGAAGTTAACAAAGGAGGTCTAATAGATGGTGGTGGTGGTTTTCATAGTTTTAACCTGAACTACTGCAAAGCAACAATCCACACTTAACTCTATAGCCAAGTAACTTCGAATCCCTGTCAATGGATTTGGGAATCTAGGAATGAAAAGTCACGTACCTGAATTTCAGATTCCATTTAAAAAACTGTAGACTCTGTGGCTATTACCACGTAAAACTACAAGCTTGATTTTGTTTGCTTTTGCTTACTTATAACCAGAAGAGGACCGACTCGAAGAACAAAGATATAGGCAAAGAAAAAGGGCAGGCCACTAAGTGAATAAATACGAGAGTCTCCCTAGGTTTTGCATTCAAAATACAGTCGGGATTGCAAGAAAACAATAGTTGACCAATGGAGGTCGGACAGGTAAGATGAAAATGAACCTTTCACATGTAAGTGGAAGCAATGCTGGTTTCAGCTAGGAGCAATGTGATTGCTACTTGGGCCATCCACACATTCACTTTTCCCACGTTATAAAGAAACTTTATTGGCACCCGATGTAGGAATGTTGAAGCTATTTTTCGACATAATCACCACCAGAACCGAGACACTTGTCATGTCGTGGGATCGACTTTTGTACCCCGGTGTCATAGAAGTTTGCCGCCTGGGAATGGAACCAGCGTGTGATATTCGTCAACAGCTCTTTGTCCGTGTGAACAGGAGGACTGGAATCTCTTGGGGTGCAAGGAAATATGACAGTCACTGGGAACAAGATCAGGACTGTTCGGTGGATGATCAAACACCTTCCAACCGAACTCCTGCAGAGCAATTGCTGAGCGCCGAGCAATGGCAAGCATTGCCATGGATCAGCACAACATCTGCACTGAACATTACACGCCTCATTTTTGAATGGTCTATCGCAATTTCCGTAGAAACCTTATCACAGTCCGATTCTCGCAGGCAGCGAGAGAAATAATACGTGGCACCATTTCGAGCTACTGCTGCTGCGCTGCTGACACTAGGCGGAACTTGTCCAGCTGGTATATGATTGCTACGTCACAGATCTGTCACGCATGCTCGTATTTCCCTGCTAAATACGTTTACTTTACAAGAAAGGAACAGGGAAACTTAATTTCTGGATGGCCTACGTATCTTCCCCCTAGTTGAAAGCCTCTGGTAAGATTCCCGTTTCACTCACCTCTTACGCAGACTGAAGATGCAGTGAATGTATTTACTCTATGCCCCCACCTAGTTGGGGGAAAGCTGGCTGCTACGAGTGTTAACAGTATTTGTTTAACCACCGGCAGTCTTAAGAGATGCAGGGATGTCGAAATTTTAATCCGCAAGAGTAGTAGGAAGCATCTGAATGGGGAAACACCGGGTACAACATCTCGGGAATTTGCTTCTAGTTACTTTTACGAAGCTCTTCAATTTCTTCTTTCCTATCCCACCTTCCTCGGCCCAACCCCGACGGTATTAGGCCCCATTCACAATGCAAACGTAACCGTAAACTTAACGTAAAATTTGTGGTATTCACAATGGAGGAACGTAACATTAACGTAAAGAGTACACAGCAGCCAATCAAAACACTGCCATGTTATTTAGAACGGAAGTCAGGTTTTGGGCTATCTCGCAGTTTTATATTTCAATACCTAGATAGAATCAAACAACGTGGTGGCGGAATTCATATTACTTCAAACATCTATTGCTTTGCTCCTGGGAGCTGTGTAGGCCTACGATACCTGAAAAGGCGATCTAAACAACGGTGCAAAAAGTGGGTTCATCCCTTGAATCAAAGAAGGTTATATCAGGGCGATTGATTTCGGTAATCTACTGTAAGAAATGACCCTCATCAGTTCGTTTTGGACATGCGGATCTATGACCCTACCTATCACACCCCGATGAGATGTTTGGATCTATTTGTTTGGATGATATCGTTTTCGTAAACTAGTAGTCCGTCACAATGTTAAGAAATATACAGGGACACTGTTTTATTTATGACAGGGATTGTCTCTCGTCCGTTCGCCAGCGCTGAGAGCTTGTCTCCCGCCATTTACCGTCAGATTTCATTGCTACAGGATAATTATGTCCACCTATCATTTTTCGGGACAGCGTATTTGTAATTCTTTTTCCTTCTATCATACATAGCCTATACACAAATATTATTCTGAAAGAGAATTACAAGTGTTTCGTCGAAAGAAGTCATTATATCGTGCACAACACACAATGTTTACCTCTGCTCTGATTGGCTGGTTCTTAAAGTTAACGTAAAATTAACTTTTTTTTTTTTTTGTTGTGGTCAAGTACCCGAGAGTCCCGTGGCGACACTAGGCCACTCTACTCGTCGGTTTCTGCGACGTTGTGAAAAATTCACATCAGCACCAGCACAAACATACACTATTGGAGGAAAAAACACTCTGTCGATGGCGGAGCAAGTCCGCCATGTCAGAACTGAAACCTCCCTTCGCTGCTCTGTTAGTTTTCAAAATAATTTAGCTAGTGCTAGTTGGCAAGGTAGGAGTTGTTGGTTGTTGATGGAGTTATAAAAATTTCAAGAAGAAGAAGGCAAGTAGTGAGGGCAAGGTGATTTTTCTTGGTGGGGGGGGGGTCTAGGGAACAATGAGTTGACGGGGGGGCATGGCTGGGAGATGATTTAGTTGAGAGGAAAGGAGATTGAGGAGAAGATAGAATAGATCAGGGTTGTTAGTGCTTGGTTGAGAGAGATGGGGAGTGAAGCTATTGAAATGTGGTGGTGGAGATCTTGGTTCACGGAGGTGCCTGGCGTTCTTGTAATGGTTCCTTATAGCCTTCTTGATGAAGGGGCACCCTGGAAAAGAGGCTGCATGTTTCCCCTCACAGTTGGCACACCTAGGCTGGGTACGAGGTACCTCGCAGTCAGTGTGGTGATGGTCACCACCACATCTATTGCACCGGGTGGAGTTGGTGCACGTAGCAGCTGTGTGATGCAACTGCAAGCAGTTGTAACATTGAACAACCAGGGAGGGGTGGGGGGTGGGGGAGGGTTGAGACGAAGGTGCTGGTTCGGTCCTTGAAGAAGTCTGAGGCGCTGATGACCGGCGTTTTCTTCTTCTTCTTCTTCTTCTGGTTTGAGTGGCGCTGGAGGTGAAATTGGGTTCGGGGTTAAGGCTTGGATCTGGGGTCGAAGACGGGGGAGTTTCAGATTTTACCGCAAGAGCTTGGAGTTTGCAATCCCTTAATTTTACGGACTCGCAGTTAAGTTTACGTCGGCGCATTGTGAATGGTTCCATTAGATAAGATGGCCGCTAACTTCTAAGTTAACGTTAATTTTAAGTTTACGTTACGTTACGTTTGCATTGTGAATGGGGCTTTAGGTCTTTCACGTCCTTCGTGGCTAGAATGGCCAAGATTTTCCAGAGTGGAATACGGGATGTGTATAAATGTACAAAAATGTTATGAGTGAGGAACTGTAATCACAGACGAGGCTTTTTTCGGATGATGTTATACGGTATAGAGTAGTAAAGAAGTGAGCGAGTGCAAAAAGACCTCGACAAAGTTGTGATGTGGATAGCAAACAATGGTATGATGGTAAACGGAGAAGTCCTCTCAGTTTTAATTATTGTGTTCGTGGTGTGAAAGTGCCTCATGGGGATCACTCTAAGTACAGTACCGGTCAAAAGTTTAGGACCCCATTAAAAAATCATGAAGTTCAATCTAGGACCTACAATTTTGCTACTAGACCTGTGTATTTTCTTTCATGAGCTATTGCATCTAATATGATATACATCGCCTGATTTCAGTGATTTACGCCAAGTTGTGTATAAGTTATACAATTTTAACTGTTGGAAGTTCACATCAGAAAGTCAACATTTTTGGAAATATTATGTACTGTATCGTCTAATTGGTTTTAAGTATCACCACAAAGATTCTTGTAGAGACTTAGCAATAATTAGGGGTCATTTTAGTATAAGTATAAAAATTCCGAAAAAATGCGGCACTCATTTTTGTGTGTTTATTTTTTCTCAAACCAGCGCTAAAATAGTCAATTTTACCTTGTTCTTGTCATAGATCTCAGTGTGAACTATGATCATCAGAAATGTGTTCTTGGATGCCGTCCGCAGAGTGCAAATGAAACTATCAGGGCAGATAAGTTTGACGCCGATAGCTCGTCCTGAGACCGTGGGCCATACATGACACAGGCAAAGAAAAATCAACCATTTTTGGCCCTGGTTAAAAAAAAAACACGCAAAAAAAACGGTGCCGCATATTTTCGGAATTTTTATATTTATACTAAAATGGCCTCCACCTATTGCTAAGTCTACAGAAAAATCTTGTTGGTGATACTTGCAACCAATTAGAGTGTACAGGACATTATATTACCAATTTTTTTATTTTTTGGTGTGACCTTCCAAGAGTTAAAAATTCATAACATCTTCAGTAGTTGGACTAACTCACTGAAATCAGGTGACATACATACTATTAGATATAAGAGCTCAGAAAGAAAATTACAGATGTCTAGTGGCAAAATTTTAGGTTCTAGATGACATTTCGTGATTTCTTTATGTGGTCCTAAACTTTTGACCGCTACTGTACCTAAGTGTTAATAAAAGGAAAGAACTTCATTGAAGTTGTATTAATGTTACAGAACTCTTCACATGGTTGTAAGAGAATTTAGGGGTTTTAGTAAGGATGTAAAGCAGAGGGCATATAAGTCACTGGTAAGACCCTCATTAGAGTAAGGTTCCAGTGTATGGGACCCAAAGGAAAGCAGCACGATGAGGATGGGTGATTTTCATCAAAAGAGTAGTGTTGTACACTTTGGGCTAAGGAGATTTGGAAGTAAGGAGACGAGCTGTTCGACTAAGCGGCATGCTATTGGTTTTACGTCGCACCGACACAGATAGATCTTATGGCGACGATGGGAAAGGAAAGGGTTAGGACTGGGAAGGAAGCGGCCGTGGCCTTAATTAAGGTACAGCCCCAGCATTTGCCTGGTGTGAAAATGGGAAACCACGGAAAACCATCTTCAGGGCTGCTGACAGTGGGGTTCGAACCACCTATCTCCCGAATATTGGATACTGGCCGCACTTAAGCGACTGCACCTATCGAGCTCGGTCTAAGCGGTATGTTCTTAGCTGTAAATTGGGAGATGGCCTGGAATGACAACAGTAGGCGAATAAGCTTCAATGGAGTCTTTGAAAGTATAAAAGTATATGAAGGTAAGAAATACCAATATAAAGGTTGTAATTGAGAGGACAAATTGGGACTAGTAGTTGGTTATAGGAAGATGAAATAGGGATTGGAATAATTCACCGAGGGATATGTTAAAGAAATTTCCAGTTCCTTTAAAGGAATTTAAGAAAGCACTGGGATAGGAAAGGGCTACAAGTGGGAAGGAGGCGGCCGTGGCATTAATTAAGGTACAGCCCCAGCATTTTCCTGGGGTGAAAATGGGAAGCAACGGAAAACAATCTTCAGGGCTGTCGACTGTGGGGTTTCAACCCACTATCTCCCGAATACAAGCTCACAGCTGCGCGACCCTAACCGCGCGGCCATCTCGCTTGGTAGGTAAACAATTGATAGGTAATCTGCCACTCGGGAGACAGCCCTAAATGCAGATCAGTGGTGACTCAGAGTTGAGACTGAGACTTGTTTGAACCGCCGCTTTCTCCAAATTAAGTATATTTGGAATAAATTGTGACCTACATTTTAAAAAAGACAACAAATTACGAATAAGCTAAGACTTTTTTTTTCATTTTGCTGCTCCGTGAACAATTAGAATTTCACAAATCGCTCTTCAAACTTTATAGGAAACGTGTACCGCTGGCGCAAGCCATGATCATGTATCTTCCCACTCATCTAAACATGTGAGCTTGCATCCGGGAGATAGTAGGTTCGAATCCCACTATCGGCAGCCCTGAAAATGGTTTTCCGTGGTTTCCCATTTTCACACCAGGCAAATGCTGGGGCTGTACCTTAATTAAGGCCACGGCCGCTTCCTTCCAACTCCTAGGCCTTTCCTATCCCATCGTCGCCATAAGACCTATCTGTGTCGGTGCGACGTAAAGCACATAGCAAAAAAAAAAATTCATCTAAACATATACCGGACATATTCTGTTGGATTTGCGTGGAGGAGAACCACTTATTTGCTGTGCTTTAGTTAGAAATTTTCTGAGTCTCCTTAAACGTTGCCTTACAGTGCACTATGTCTTCTGGTATGGGCTAGAGCAATTTTGTTACTTTCATTGATCTGTCTCTGTCTCACCCTTGACTTTGATAATATGAAAGTGACTGAGGTATGAGCAATGCTAAGTAATGCCATTCCTTCTGCAGCCAGTCCCTGCTATGAATGGTGTGAAAATGTTGCTCATAGGGTCGGTTGGTGCATGCATTTCAGTGCGCTTGGCAGAGTGATATGTAATAGCAACTTCTGGCTCGGTGAGGAAAGCAACGGGAAACTACCTCATTTCTCATTTCCCTAGTATGCCTCCTCAGTGATGCCTAGGCCATCTATGACAGCTGATGACGGAGCTGTTGAGCATCCAACCAGCCTTAGGGCTGAGGACCGATCTTACATACATACTCCTTAAAAGAATAACAGGAGACATAATTTTTGCATTTACAATTAAATAGAATTAAGAATCACATTATTTCGGAGGACGACTCCGTTACACCCACCAGAAATATTACATCATTTTGATTTAAATTTCCTTCTCTATGTCTTAACAAGTAATATTACAGTTGACAGTCAGGATCTGCAAGTGGATATAGTAAAACCCATTGTTACAATAGCGTTGCAATTATGCGTTACCCTACTGTTCTGTTTCTTTGCGTTGTTCAGATAGGAGTATAGAAGAAACTTGTTAAGAACGTATAGGACGAAGGCTGATGGTAACATACTGAATAATGTGGTATTTGGTTTAATTTATTTCGGTGTTTGAAGAGATGTCTCTACGTATTACAAGATATCCCCACAATTTAAATAAATGAAATAAAGATAGATAGATAGATAGATAGATAGATAGATAGATAGATAGATAGATAGATAGATAGATAGATAGATAGATAGATAGATAGATAGATAGATAATGCCTTTATTGGTGGCGAAGTTAGGGCTCAAGGCCCTCTCTTTCTACACTTAACCACTAGAAGAGTATACATGTACATAACTCATACAGTACTTACAAATACAAATAAAACAAATAATATTAATAGCAATAACAATAGTAATAATATTAAAAATGACAATAAAAGAATCAATTTTAAAATACACAAAGTAAAATACACTGCAATAATCCGTTCATTCATCCCATTCATTCTTTCATTCACTCAACAATTATCCAGCAAGTCAGCAGGATCTACTCAACAAATACTCGCGGCACGCCACTTTAAACTTGCGATGATAGGGATTGTTCCTAATGTTAGCAGGTAGCAAATTCCATGCCCTGGACGCAGAGATTATAAAGCAGCGGTTGTAAGCAGCAGTGCGGTTTACAGGTATGGTAAGAGAGGGGCCAGATCTCGTATTGTGGTCATGATATGAAGAGAGGTAAGAAAAAGGTGAAGAATGATAGTTGGGAGTATTAGTGGAAAGTATTTTGTGCAGAAGTGATAACATGTGAAATTCACAGCGCGGGTGCACTCGAAGCCACGACAATTCCTTATAATATGGTGATATGTGAGCATCATATCGCAGATTAAATAAATATCTTACGCAGCTATTAAGGCTCCGGTTCAGTTTCTTGTTACTGTCGCAGGTAATTTCAGTCAACACAGTGTCACAATAGTCAAGTATAGGTAGTATAAGAGAGTGAATTAGTTGTACTTTAAGTCGAACCGAGAATGCATTGCAGAATTGCTTCAGAGGATATAAGCATTTGTGTACTTTATTACATGTGCTTATCACCTGTTGAGTCCAATTTAGGGTCTCAGTCATAATAATTCCTAAGTTAGTCACTAAAATTATTGGAGAGATGTCCCGTTGCTTAAAGGAATATAGGTTTTTACTGGTACCAATAATAATAACTTGAGTTTTTATTCGGGTTTATTAGTAAACTGTTTTCATTTGCGTAGTCACTAAGATGTTTTAGGTCGGAAGTAAGAAAATGTTATGTTTTTACCGGTTCATTAATATAGAATCCGATCTTTGGCTGTATGGTCAGCGTGGTGGTCTTAGGTTCATACGGACTTGGCTTCAACTCCCGGCTGGGCCGAATATTTTAGCCATTTTTTGTTAATTCCTTTGGTTTGGGGGCTGAGTGTTCGTGTCTGTCATAACTGTCTTATCTTCAATTACAGATAATAACACCAACTACCGCAGAAACATCTGATAGTGAATGCATCCCTCCATATAGGGTCGGCGTTAAGACGAGCATCCTGCCTTAAAACTGGGCTTAATGTACATTAGTGCTAACCCCAGATAGTTGGGAGAAACAACAGGAAAAAATAACTGGACCATTAATACGGTATTTTGGCCGTACGATATGGGGTCAATATGGTACATCTGGCAGCCCTACTGGTCACCCATCGCATTCTTTCACTGATATCTTCATTCTTCAAAAATCTTCTTCTTCATCTTCTTCAAATTTCTTCAAAATTTTCTCTTATGAGTGTTTTTCTACGTCGCAACGAGAGAGACAGGTCTTATGGCGACGTTAGAATAGGAAAGGGCTAGGAGTGGAAAGGAAGTTACCGTAGCCTTAATTAAGGTACATCCCTGGTATTTACAAGGTGTGAAAATGGGAAACCACGGAAACCATATACAGGGCTGCAAACGGTAAGGTTCGAACCCACTATCTCCCGACTGCGAGCTGATAGCTACGTGACCCAAACCGCACAGCTACTTGCTCAGTCTTATGAGTGTTAACAGAGGGTGGTTGTCCAGTTGCACTTCCTCTTAAAACAGTGACCATCATCTCCATCGCCAAAGCATTGTTCCCGTTGTTTCTCATTTGAACACCAGTTAAATGTCGAAGCTCTACCTAAATGAAGACAGTGACAGCTGCCTTCCCAGTCCTACGCCTAGTCCAGCATCGCCGAGTGTAACATTAAACAGATACCAAACATAATATCTAGTCATAGAAGGCTGTTTAAATGGCGTAGGATTCTAATTTCCTTAACTTATCCCATGATTATCCTTTAAGAATAGTAAGGAGGAAAAAATAGCATACCATTACATACCTTGAGTCAGTTCTTCTATACATAAACTTGAGTCGACACCCATATCTTCAAAACACACACACATACACTCACATAATATTCACAAAACTCCACCCAACAGTTCCCATTGTCCTTGAACGACAACAAAAGTCATAATAGATTATTCATACTACATACCACATTACCATACAATAGTTAACTTATTACAAATCCCTGTGGCGTTCGCACTCGCCTCATTCGTCATAGTGTGTCCAACCTGATCAGCTAGTGGCTAGCTGGTCGCCCACAACCTTTGCTACCACAGCTCTAAGGGAACCGGGAAGTCAGAATGGACAGGAAGATGCAGCTTCCCATTCAGGAACATCCCAAAATACTCCAATCAATCAATCAATCAATCAATCAATCAATCAATCAATCAATCAATCAATCAATCAATCAATCAATCAATCAATCAATCAATCAATCAATCAATCAATCAATCAATCAATCAATCATTCAATCAATCAATCAATACTGATCTGCATTTAGGGCAGTCGCCCAGGTGGCAGATTCCCTATCTGTTGTTTTCTTAGCCTTTTCCTAAATGATTTCAAAGAAATTGGAAATTTATTGAACATATCCCTTGGTAAGTTATTTCAATCCCTAACTCCCCTTCCTATAAATGAATATTTGCCCCAGTTTGTTCTCTTGAATTCCAACTTTATTTTCATATTGTGATCTTTCCTATTTTTATAAACGCCACTCAAACGTATTCGTCTACTAATGTCATTCCACGCCATCTCTCCGCTGACCGCTCGGAACATACCACTTGGTCGAGCAGCTCTTCTTCTTTCTCTCAATTCTTCCCAGCCCAAACTTTGCAAAATTTTTGTAACGCTACTCTTTTGTCGGAAATCACCCAGAACAAATCGAGCTGCTTTTCTTTGGATTTTTTTTCCAGTTCTTGAATCAGGTAATCCTGGTGAGGGTCCCATACACTGGAACCATACTCTAGTTGGGGTCTTACCAGAGACTTACATGCCCTCTCCTTTACATCCTTACTACAACCCCTAAACACCCTCATAACCATGTGCAGAGATCTGTACCCTTTATTTACAATCCCATTTATGTGATTACCCCAATGAAGATCTTTCCTTATATTAACACCTATATACTTACCCAACTGCTTACGAAGTGATAAAAAGCATTCATATTGTCCAGTCCCATAACAAATTCTATCAAAGTTTATTTTAAACAACACTTCCTGTTGCACATAATGAATCAACTCCTAAATTCCTGCAACCACATATATCAGCCGAACAGTAATGGTGTTCTTATTGATTGACTTTTGTCTTAATGACGCTGCATCCAGCAGTATTACTGCCAGGTAGCTTGCTGCACAGAGTCAATAGTTCTTAGTCCCTTCAACAACAAACTACTGTACAGTTCACTGCCACTCACTTCGCGTTTTCCATAAGCAATGTGTCGTAATCGGGCGAGGTACTGGTCATCCTCCCCGATTGTATCCCCGACCCAGAGTCCGAAGCTCCAGGACACTGCCCTTGAGGCGGTAGAGGTGGGATCCCTCGCTGAGTCCAAGGGAAAAACCGACCCTGGAGGGTAAACAGATAACGAACGAACGAATGTGTCGTAATCGATGTGTACCACACTATTTATAATTTAATATCGCTGTATGTCCAACCCTTGTCTCGTTTCTCTACAGGTTCGTGTATGAAGTAAGATGAATCTTTCTACCAAGATTTAATATCACTGTCTTGCAGAAACTGAGCTAAGATGGTGTAAATACGCTGCTTGCAGAAAGAAAGTAACACAAATAAGGTTTTATTCCAGGTAAAAGAACTCGAGAGGCAATTCTGATCATGGCACAGTTTATTGAAATGTCGTTGGTTTTGTGTCCCTGCCTTTATGTGTTGCATTGATAGTAAAAGGGCTTTTCATTGTGTTAACCCATTAGTGCACACCGATTTTTTTTGTCTTGCCGCCACCCTGGCTACAAATGGGATTCAACAATGAACGCTAAGAATTGAGAATAATGTATTCTTGTTTCCTGATAGCTACAGCCTTTCTGAAGTGAAAGAAAGTAGTGTGGGCTTGAAACCATGCATAAAATTCGTACTTTTAATCATTTTTAAGACGTCCGATTTTTCGGACTCTATGCACTACAGCGGGAAAAGTTGGGGCAAGTGCTCAATGAGTCTGGTGTCCCATCACATTCCTTGTCCTTGTTGACTGTGTTTATGACAGCCATGCTGGAAATGTTAATGTATCTCTCGGACTTTTTCGTTGTGTTAAAAAGTGTTGCACGAGGTTATACAATATATTGTCACCGCAACTCTATAACATCTGCGCAGAGTATTTCGTCAGAATAGCACTTGATGGCTGGGCTGATGGTATCTCGTTCGGCGGCCGGAAATCAGTAACCTACGCTTTTCTGATGACACTACCTTCATTGCTATAGTGAAGAAACTTATTTGCTGACAATAGTGATGAATTTTAGTCTAAACAACGGTATACAGATTAAAATTTACGAGCTGAAATCCAACTTACAGGATGCTTTTAAAGTACTTGCAGATTGTCAGTGATTTTGTATACATGGGTCCAGTCATCAGTGACACGGGCATTTGCGGAAAGGAGATTATTGCTAGGTTAAGTGACGTTGATTACTCACTAAGATCAGACAGAATCGGACAAATTCAAGAATTACGAAGGTGCGTCTGGTTGCATCTCCGGTGTTCTCTATCTCCTTGTACGGCTGTAAGATCTTGGACCGATAAGGCTAAAGACAAACGTGAAAGTGATTCAATTGCAAGAGGATGCTACGAGTGTTATAGACGGAGAAGAACAAATATGCTCATCATAGAATAACTAAGCATCACGAAACGGTTACTTTCACGTTTGAGTGAAAACTGCCTCAACTTCCTCGGGCATATTTTGAGGAAGGAAGGGGAAAATTTGGAAAAGACAGGTCGACAAGACGAAGTCCGACTCCTTGGTTGTCGTCAGTTCAGAGGGAAATATGACGTGCCGAGAACCAATACATGTGGCAACAGCGTAGCAACACGACTACATTGAACTTCGAGTTTCCGAAGTGCTCGATCTGTCCAGACCCCTTTCTGCTCATTGGGATCAGTTTGAGCGAGTCAACGTGTCGTACCTGTAAAAGAACACATTCGTAATTAAAAACTAATACATTATTTTTTTGCAGGTATGGTATAATGTCCTATCTGTTATATTTCGAGCAATAACAGATTGATAAGCTTGACGGTTATATTATACTTAATTACGAACAGCTACAAACCACTGGAATAAACATAACCTTAAGCCTGCACACTTTTATTTTCAGCAATGAAGCTGCCAATTTCAGTTTGTTTCTGTACGTGAGGAAACAATTTGTAGGCATCTTCTCCAAATATAACAAAGAAGACCTGCTCGCGATCAGTGTCACATCCAGTACGTGCCGAAACCACTATCAGCAGTGAGTAGCAACAAAGAAGTTATTGGATGGTTTTAAAGGCCAGATCCAAATGTTGCAACGTAGTACGCAGGGCGGAAAGAAAGGACGTGCTGTATTACTGAACGGCCAGATTTTGGAGACTGTACTGTACTACAATTCACTGATGTACATGATTATTTTGCTAAAATTATTTAATGCTTACATCAATCAACATACCAGTGCTCCACCATCTCTAAAGTATTCCTTAAAAATATGTTTCTCTCTTCTTAATCGTTACTTTCAATATCATTTTCCTTTTCAATCTGTTTTAAAACTTAAATTCTTGTGTCAAAGGGAATAGCTTATTGTTAATGTTAATCAAATACTCCAGCATGCAGATCACATCTCACAATTATTACAGCACATCTCTTTAAACGAGTTTAAACAAATTTTATTACGCACAATGTGCAAAATTTGCATATTACATCGAGTAAATTACAATTCACTCAAGGAGAACTTTGTTCAGGGCAAAACTGATTCAGAGAGACTGTTCTCTTCTTGCACTTCATCACGTGATATGTATCACACTGTTCATTGCACAATACACATACACACTCCTGGGTGGCCCGGTGGTAGGATTTCATGGCACAGATACGGTGGTGAAAGCCGTGTATTGCAAAGCGTGTCACCCAAATGTCTCAACTCATATTCCTCTTTCATCCAATCCTTATTTATCAGTGCGTATGTACTGTAAAAGCTTTCCTTGATCGTGTCCTTTTTCTCTCGTAGTTCTCGTAACAGTTCCTCGTATGCCGGAGTTTTGCTGTAGAGGCATTTCTAGTCTTAAGTCCTCTATCAAGAAGGTTCCCCGGGCTAAAATATATACGTACCGGGATCGGGTGAATTTAGATACCTCTAGGACCCTCATAATGTATCTCGGTTTCATGCTTTCCAGTTCTCGTACCTGTTTACGTGATAATCCTTATGTGAGCGTTGGTAGCAATTTGACTTGGAAATGTTTCATGGCCGTCTCCAGTGACATTCTTTGCAGATGTTTGATTTAACTTATGCTTCTTCAGCTAGTCTCTTCTTTATGTGTACTGAGGAGGTCGTCCCGGAGAGACTTGCAGTGTGATCCCTAGATAAGTGAACTGGTTTTTCGGTGTTAATGTATGTCCCCCACATACAATGTAGTCCGCTTTCGATAAGCGTCCTCCTCTCTTGAATACCATTAATTCTGTCTTCTTTAGATTCATTCTTAGTTCGTTGTCATCCGCCCATTGTGTGATAAGCTCCATTCCGTTTTGCAAATCTTTTATGTTGTCAGCGGCTAGCGCCATATCATCTCCGTACATGTATATGCTTACATTTTGCGCTCCCTCTTTGATTTTTGTAGGGCGATCCTGGACCAGCGCATTGAACAAGAAAGGGCTCAATGGGTCCCTATGGTTTGATCTATCCAGTCTGATTGGGATACCCCGTCACTGATTTGCACTTGGTTTGCCGCTAGTATGTTAGCTTAAACGTGTTTTATATAGTTCATTATATGCTGCACAAAATGAATTTTACTTCACTAATATCGGCTTGTATTCGTTTCGCGCCCTGAAAGTAGACTGGCTTCCCTGGAAGCTAACTCTCTGGACCCCGAATATTTTCGAGAACCGCTCTGATTTGCGTACCTGTAATCTTTTACTCTGTGCGTGTGTATACATAAGTCGACTGTACTCCACGCCCTTTATAATATATAACGTTTTAAAATCACCTCCATTTTTCTTCCGCTCAACTTTTCAACCTGGTAGGCCTATCCCGAATTGTAAGACATCATTGGTGGGACGTAAAACCTCTACCATTATACTTAGCATGTAACAAACCTACCCCTGTGGACGGGGGTGTAGAAAACATCAATGGTACCTCCCGCCTGTCAATGGAAGCAACTCCAGGGGCACTCAAATTTGGAGACCTGTTTGGAGTCCACGGGACCGTTAGCTGCGTCTGAGATTGCATCTCACTTACAGTGCCGTCCGACTGGTTGGCTGAACGGTCAGCGTCCAGTCCTTCGGTTCAGAGGGCCCCGGGTTCGATTCCCGGCCGGGTCGGGGATTTTAACCTTAATTGGTTAATTCCAATGGCACGGGGTCTGGGTGTATGTGTCGTCTTCATCATCATTTCATCCTTATCACGACGCGCAGGTCACCTACGGGCGTCAAATAGAAAGACCTGCACCTGGCGAGCCGAACCCGTCCTGGGATATCCCGGCACTAAAAGCCGTACGACATTTCATTACTTACAGTACCTACTTTTCACATTTCTTCATGTTCGATATTTCTTGGTAATATTTCGTACTCCTCCGACCCATTGGTATTTCATTTTCGAGGTCTAATTTCATTTTCACGCCCTTCGTGGCCGTTCCCTTTCTTTAGCGGATACCCCCAATATTAGAAGGTTTTGGCAGCACAGTTGTATATCTTCTTCAAACAATAATCACCATCACCATTTAACAAATCTCAATGTCATTTCATTTGTGCCATTCTTCCGTAAATTCCTGCTTTCAGTTCCCTCACATCTCTATCCCGCTATTCACATCTAGCAGACTTGTAGTAGCTATTCAAGGGTCTCCAGCCGCTCACTGAATACCGGTACACCAAACATTCGTCAGACAGGAAATCGTAAATATAAGAATAAAAACGCTGTCTAATCAACATAAACTAACATATGCATGCACTTGTCGGGTAAGTTCTGAGACAAGTGTGAAGAAGAAAAACTGCACTCGTGTCCGGACCGGTTACGAACTACAGACTCCGGTGTCCTTTCATATCAGACAAGGTAATAACGTGATGAGACTGACCGAGACTCGAAAGAAGAACACCTGCTTGATGTAACCGGTTCGGAAGAAACCGGTTACATCTCGACTGGAAGGTGGGAATGGTTAATTGCTGCCGTAGTGTGTGATATTATCGATATTTTATGAACAATTATCGGCAGCATCCTCAGCTAAAATTTTAACTCACTATCTCAAGTTGTAACGATTACAATTCAGACAGTCAAAATATGAAGCAGGCTGTTCCCTGATTCGTGCCCTAGGTCTAGGATATAATAACGAATACGTCATATTTATCAGCATTGACCAATGGTTATTTCAAGAAGTTAAAAATTAAATGTACCAGGCAATATTACACGATTATTTTTTTTTTTTTGCTATTTGCTTTACGTCGCACCGACTCAGATAGGTCTTATGGCGATGATGGGATAGGAAAGACCTAGGAAGTGGAAGGAAGCGGCCGTGGCCTTAATTAAGGTACAGCCCCAGCATTTGCCTGGTGTGAAAATGGGAAACCACGGAAAACCATCTTCAAGGCTGCCGACAGTGGGGCTCGAACCCACAATCTCCCGAATACTGGATACTGGCCGCACTTAAGCGACTGCAGCTATCGAGCTCGGTGATTTTGTTTTACATACGAGGGTCGAGTCATAAGTCATGGCAACTAATTTTTTTCCCCCGCGAACAGAAGACAACACGGAAAACCTAAGATATGCATTTGGAAATATAGGGCATGTACTTATGCATATGCCTTTGCTGGCAGGACCTAGTGTTTGCAGTGCACTGTGTCTTCTGGTATAGGCTAGAGCAATTTTGTTACTTTCATAGATCTGTCTCATGACTTATCCGTGGATTTGACAATATGAAAGTGACTGAGGTATGAGCGATGCTAGTAATGCCAATCCTTATGCAGCCAGTCCTTGCTATGAATGGTGTGAAAATGTTGCTCATAGGGTCGGTTGGTGTATGCATTTCAGTGGGCTTGGCAGACTGATATGTAATAGTAACTCTGGCTCGGTGAGGAAAGCAACGGGAAACTACCTCACTACTCATTTCCCTAGTACGCCTCTTCAGTGATGCCTAGGCCATCTATGACAGCTGATGGCAGAGTTGTTGAGGATTCCACCAGCGGAATCGCTGACGGACTGAACATACATACATAATTATGCATAGTGCCTGAGGACAAATTCTGACTTCAGAGATTCTCGTAGGAAAGTGACAGAACACAGGCCATTGGTAAACATTGTTTTATTATGGTATAGACAGCAAATACACAAGACTACGTACAGAGGACAGGTCTCCACTGGTTACAGACCTTTGAAATAATCACCCAAGGCTTCCACTGTGCGTTGCCAGCGGTGGGGCAGGTACTGAATACCATTCGCTGCATGTGTATCGCTAACGTGTGACACCTCTCTCTGAAATGCTGTTACGATATCATCTTTGGTAGCAAACCGTTGTCCACGTAATGGCTTCTTGACTTTGGGGATTAGATCATAGTCACATGGGCTCAGATCAGGCGAGTAAGGCGGGTATGGAAGAACCTCTCATCCCCACCGTTGTAAGCGACACCGAACGATGGCAGTTGATACTCTTCCCTGTTTGAACGACTCCAGCCACCTCGCCACTGTTCTATAGGGCATGGCATGCACACGTAAGGCTTCCCGCAGCTCTGCATGGCATTGGCGTGCATTTCTTGCCGCGGAGAACTGCTATTTTAATATACGATCTTTGCTCCTGCTTGTTGATTTCCATTTTGTGACGTTCTCACTCGCACACTGAACTTGGAGGCATGCTTAGACCCACACTGTTGTTTACACCATCTAGTGGCATCATACGCAAGTGCATACCGTACGTTTCCAAATGCATATCTTAGATTTTCCGTGTTGTCTCCTGTTCGCAAAAAGAAAAATAGTTGCCATGACTTATGACAACCTACTTATTTACCAAACCACACACATTTTTCGACCTTTTAAAGGGCATTCTTAGTCTTGAATTCTTTCGAACAAAGTCTTTTTTTTTTCTTTTCACACACTTTGAGGCTGTCCGAGACAAAGAATATGCTAAAACAATTTCGTTAAAAATAAATAACTTGAAAGTATATCAAAAGTCCATGATCTCAGTCCGGTGAGCAAAAGTGATTTCAGACTACTTTGATGTGTATAACGACCTTAACTCATAGTGAATTAGTAGGCTACAAAAAGCTCATAATTCCTGCATTCGTTCCATCTTCAATGTGAAACCGCATCAACCTATCTCTCCATATCTTAACAAATTGTTTATGCTAAATCTGCAAATGAGAAGTCAACTTTATGCCCTGTGTCTGTTGCACAACACTTTAAGTACGTCTCCACCTCAGTACCCAGCGTCCATGTTTACCAAGCTTTCAACAACTAAATACCCGCTCTCACGGCAGGAACTTCCTGACCATCTCCGCACACAATACCGAACGGTACACCCTCCCCTTCATGGTAGGAGCAACGCGAGTCTGGAAATCCACACCGAATGAGTTACGGATCCTGACGTAGGGCCCCGCATAAAAAAAACCAGTAGGCCTACAAGAAATATTTACTGTCAGTTTAGTTGGGACTGTTATTACTGTTAAAATTATTTATATAATTTATTATTATTATTATTATTATTATTATTATTATTATTATTATTATTATTATTATTATTATTATTATTATTATTACCCGACCCCGTATCTAGAAACGGGGCTAAGGAGTAGACATAAATACATTATTAATAATATTAGTATTAACAAATTCCTAATATTGTTATACTTATTTTATAGGACATTTAACAAAAATTCCCAGATATGTTTGCACAGTTAATAAAGGATAGTGAAGGACTGACTGGCAGATTTTATACCTCTTCGCGATCCTAACTTAAAAACAGTATACAATCAACGTTGAAAAAAATCTCATTTAATCGTTACTTAAAGCGGAATTTGGGATCTGAGAAATTCGACAAACAGTTATGGAATATAATGGTAAACAATGGATACCCTAAACATCTTATTCAAGTTATCCAAAGTCTGCACAAAAGGACGAGAATTGTGTTAGACCTAGGATACAAACTAACGGAAGAAATATTAATTAATCAAGGTGTACGTCCAACACTATTAAATATATATAGATGAAGTAATCAGAAATTGGAAAAAATTCGCGCACTCTGGAATAAAATTGAACACAGACACATACATGAATATTATGCTCTTTGCAGATGATCAATTTATCCTGCAGGATGATGAAGATAAACTCAAGAAATCAATACATTAGTTAAACTCAATTTATAAAAGTTATAATCTTCGGCTATCCAGAACGAAAACCAAAGTTATGGCATGGCAAGGGAAGTATCCTATCAGAGCGAAGATAGTAATTGACAATCAACCAGTAGAATAAGTCTCAAATTTTAAGTACCTTGGTTGTGAAATATCTTTTAATGATGATGACGAGTTGAAGAACATGATTCATCGATTTCAACATATGTGTGGGACAATTCGTCGAACACTAAAAGGAAAAGTAAGAGAAAATACTCAACTTAAATTCTATAAGACTATGGCTGTACCAACATTCTTATAAGGAAGTTAGACATGGGCGGATAAAAGAAGCTATAGGAATAAAATACAATCTTCTGAAATTAGATTCCTGAGATCAGTGAAAGGATATTCCCTTAAAACTAATACGAAATGAGAGATAAGACAACAATTAAATATATTCTCAGTGAATGAAAGAATATTCCAAAACAGGATGAATTGGAAAAAACCACGTTCTGAGGATGGATAACAACAGAATCCCAAAACTTGCCCTGGAATACCATCCTACGGGAAGAAGAGATATTGGTCGTCCTATGAAGAGATGGAATGAAATCTGAGACTGGAACAGGCTATTAGCCTAATCCATGAAGAGGAATTAAGTAAGTAAGAATTTCGACAAATAGAGCATAAAATAGATATTGAAAATGAAAACTGCTGAGGAATATGGGACAATGAAAAAAGGGGCAGTGAGATATTCCCTAGGTCTCGCAAACCAAATGCTACCGAAATCGGAAAAGAACAGGAGCTGACTAAGGGAGGTCATATTAGATGAGAGGTATAAAACATGAGCACGAGTATGTATGTTCAGTCCTCAGCCCTAAGGCTGGCTGGATCCTCAACATCTCTGACATCAGCTGCCATAGATGGCCTAGGCATCACTGAAGAGAAGTATTAAGGAAATGAGGAATGAGGTAGTTTCCCGTTGCTTTCCACACCGAGCCAGACGTTGCTATTACATATCAATCTGTCAAGCCACCTGAAATGCACGTAACAACCGACCTTATGAGCAACATTTTCATCCATATTCATAGCAGGGACTGGCTGCATAAGGAATGACATTATTAACATTGCTCATACCTAAGTCAAGGATAAGACTGAGACAGGTCAATGAAAGTAACACAATTGCTGTAGCCTATACGAGAAGACATAGTACACTGTAAACACTAGGTCCCTCCAGCAAAGGCACGAGCACGAGCATGCAGAACAAATGCTGACACACACACACACACACACACACACACACACACACACACACATATATATATATATATATATATATATATATATATATATACACACACATATACCTGAGTTCTGGAGGAAATAAGTGAATTACAGGATGTAACCCGAAAATGGTATGCAGGATAGTGGTGCTGGTAGTGATTATTATGTTAATGATGATGTTGATGGTGGTGATGATGATTATTTTTGTTTTAGATGACCCAACATCCTGGCCCCATTATTGTTTTGAGGAGAAATGTAAGTAGATAGCAATGCCACCTGAAATCCAATTAGAAAAAGTAAGTCGGACCCTTCGAAGAATAATTGTATCGGTATGAAATGTCGTATGGCTTTTAGTGCCGGGATATCCCAGGACGGGTTCGGCTCGCCAGGTGCAGGTCTTTCTATTTGACACCCGTAGGTGACCTGCGCGTCGTGATGAGGATGAAATGATGATGAAGACAACGCATACACCCAGCCCCCGTGCCATTGGAATTAACCAATTAAGGTTAAAATCCCCGACCCGGCCGGGAATCGAACCCGGGACCCTCTGAACCAAAGGCCAGTACGCTGACCGTTCAGCCAACGAGTCGGACATTGTATCGGTAAAATGAAGGGATGACACGACAATGAAAGACACTAGCAAACCTAATACTGCCAGAAACTGAAGAGAGGAAGAGGCGTTAACGAGAGGTCGGTTGTGAAACACGAGAATGAGGACTCTAGTACAAGTCGAAACAATAACAAACAAAGCTAGCTACCCTGTAGTCGACAATCCACGCTTCCAAGTTGAGAAACCCTACGGTTCAACCCTTAGTTGCAACTTAGGATAGGTAGGTGATACCGTTGATGTATTCTACGTCCTCATCAGCAGGGAATAGAAGAAAGTGAGGAATCTATGCCAGATTCAAGAAGGATTTCGTAATCGCCACTGCATTGGAACTGGGTAGTGTAAAATATCAAAATAGGGCTTTTTTCTATTAATATTAATCTAGGGACTTTCAGGATTACTAGGACATGAATCTTAATGGGTATAATGATTGTTCGTGGGATGTTCGTGCTGATTTTGTTGAGCCGTGCGCTCAGACGCCACGCCCCTCTTTCATACCTTTATATCTTTGGTTCTTCACTGGGTAAAGAACTTCGTTTTAAGTTTCCTGCCTCAGAGAAAATACGAGTTGACTACTCTGTCTACAAATTATCGATTTTTTTTTTCCTGCCTCTCAGAGTGTTTTTGTTAGTAGCAAATTTGTCGCTAGGTTGCGAAAGTTGAAGAGACATGAAATTGCAGGAGCTTACTCATTGTAAGATATTCCTGGCCGACTGACAGATGGTGAAGTAGACTTATTGCAGAGTTACTTTGGGCTGGCAATGAGAAGAGACTCTAACATCTTGAACGCCATGAGTGAAGCTGAATGGGCGTCATTCCTACACATGTGCACCACTGATGAAACGCCACAGCATGTTCTTAAAGGTCCAGCCAGACTCTTCGTGATGTACCAGCGATCCCAAATTACTCGTGAAACGTACAGCCAATAAACACACTATTCCCTATGCTGTAAAGGAAGTGATATACAGGGATCTGAGCACACATAAGCTCCTGAAAATGTGCTTGCAAAACCCGAATGAAAGTCTCAATAACTGCATCTGGGAGAGAGTTCCAAAATCTATTTTTGTGGGTCTGCAGGTACTAAATATTGGAGAAAAAGAATCTGTAATTCTTTCATTGATGGGGCTCTGCAAGGACTCTGTTGTTTCATCCGGGAAAGAAACTGTCGGGAGTGTCTTCAGCTAACTGACAAGGAGTGCAACCAAAGAACCGAGGAGGCGAGGACCACAAGAAGGGAAGAATAATTTAGAAAATAATAATAATTTCGTAGCTCTATTTCTAGCCGAGTGCAGCCCTTCTAAGGCAGACCCTCCAATGAAGGTGGGCGGCATTTGCCATGAGTGTTATTGTGGTGGAGGATAGTGTTATGTGTGGTGTGTGAGTTGCAAGGATGTTGGGGACAGCACAAATACCTAGCCCCCTAGCCATTAGAATTAATCAATGAAGGTTAAAATCCCCGACCCAGCCGGCAATCGAACCCGAGTCCCTCTGAACCGAAGGCCAGTATGCTGACAATTCAGCTAACAAGTCGGACTAGAAAAGAAGTGTAGGATGGTGAATACGCCCTGAAATGTTTCAGATGTCTAGGTAGGCCTAAAAATTCATAAACACTAACTGAAACTTTAACCTGAGTTTTCTCTAAACTTGTTTTAATGTGTTTATTTATTTATTTATTTATTTATTTATTTATTTATTTATTTATTTATTTATTTATTTATTTATTTATTTCGTAATGATCAGATATGGGTATGAAATACTCCATTTTACACTGACTGTATAACAATATAATATATTAAAATTAAGAAAACAAACAATAAAATGTAAGAGGGGCTTAAATCGAGAGCTTACTATTCTTGTATACATTTCAGTTTGGTTTTGGAAAGATGTTAGGGAATGAAGATGAAAGTTTCGGGCAGGGCATTTACTGGAGTGTTAGGTGCACACGAGAAACATGGAATAGTGGTCTATTTTTAATCCTATGTGGATGAACATATAACGGGAAATGAGGTAACAAAGATGTGCATTTAAGAGCACCATTAACACATTTAAAGTCATGTGGCGCTTTTGTCAGAAACCACGTACCTGATCACGTTGAAATTTCGTACTATTGTAGACGTTTAAAAACCAAAAGCTCTGAAGTAAAATGAAAGTAATGGAAGCAAATATAAATGAAATAATAATGTATAAAGAACTGAAATAATGGCAAAAAATAGTGACGAAATCAAAAATTCATAAAATCTAACCCAAATTTCTGACAGCAATAACTTTTCTTTACAAGATTTACCATTAGCCTTAGATTACAAATTATCGCTTTCATTCAGCCGTGCGCTCAGACGCCATGCCCCTTTCCTAATCATATATTGCTCTCTTCCGACCACGACATTGATTGCTTTACGAAGCCTAACGAGAATTTCATTTCTCGCTCTCTACCATCCTTTCCGTTTACAGTCATCTCCATTCTCTGGACCCCTTTATTTTCCACTTGTGATTTATCTTCAAAGAAGGTATGTGATTATGTTTTACAATTTGCTTGACATTTCACCGACACAGATAGCTCTTACGGCGATGATGGGCTGGGAGTGGGGACGAAGCGGCCGAGACCTTAGTTAGACTGCAGATCCAGCCGGGTGTGAAAGTAGGAGACCACGTAAAACGATCTTCAGGGCTGCCGATAGTGGGATTCGAACCCGCTATCTCCATATTGTGATTATAGGAAAACCACAAAAAAGCCGACAGTAGCGTCGTAATATGGAATGGAAGTAGTTTGCCATTGTTTACTCACTGGGTCTGAATGTGCTATTGCAGCACTACAACTGGTCCAGTGGGTAGGACAGTTCATAACATCCAGATGCACTGGGATGTCATTACTCTGCATTACCCTTACCAGAACAGCTTCCATAGTGTCACAGTCATACATGAGACCGACAGTCCGGTGGTAGACATATTTTGCTCTACTCTGTGCTGATAGACGGATGCATAGATACTGCATCCTTCAAGAAATAAGAACAGGCAGAACTAAGCCTCACGAACCTACTTTGATCGGGATAAGAAGTGAACAAGTGTTTACCAAGGGAGGTCGGACGTCCAGCACACTCATCCGTCTCGGTCATGGCTGCTACCCGCCGAAGGTTCTTTTGCGTGTGGCGTGAAGTGAATAAAATGAGTTGTATTTCCTTGGTATTGAGATATTTTATCTCTTGCATGCATTTTACATATAGTGTTATTTTATGTATGGTATGTACTTTATGTATTTATACATGATGTTTTGCTGGCTTCATGTCCGACTCGTTGGCTGAATGGTCAGCGTACTGGCCTTCAGTTCAGAGGGTCCCAGGTTCGATTCCCGGCCGGGTCGGGGATTTTAATCGCTTCTGATTAATTCGTCTGGCTCGGGGACTGGGTGTTTGTGTCCGTCCCAACACTCTCCTCTTCATATTCACACACCACACTACACTACCAACCACCACAGAAACACGCAGTAGTGATTACAACCCTCCATATAGGGTTGGCGTCAGGAAGGGCATCCAGCCGTAAAACAGGGGCAAACACCCATGTGCAACGCGGTTCGCACCCGCGATCTCACAGGTGTGGGAAAAGCTGTAGGAAATTAAGAAGAAGAAGAAGAAGAAGAAGAAGAAGAAGAAGAAGAAGTTTTGCTGGCTTCATGGCTATTTGCCGAATGAAAATCCACGGAGTGTTTCCAGTCACTCGACCGGGTGAGGAATGGAATGAATGAAGCCCCGATCTAGCGGCGAGGATAGGAATTGTGCCAGCTGCGGAGACCTGTCGCACTCCTCTGGGGCAATGATTAATGAATGGCAGATGAAGTGAAATGGTATTGGAGAGTGTTGCTGGAATGAAATATGACAGGGAAAACCGGAGTACCCGGAGAAAATCCTGTCCCGACTCCACTTTGTCCAGCACAAATCTCACATGGCGTGATCGGGATTTGAACCACGGAACCCAGCGGTGAGAGGCCGGCGCGCTGCCGCCTGAGCCTCAGAGGCTCTACTACTTACCGAATGCCAAATAAAATTATTTTAAAAATAAGGGAAGTCGAACAGGAAAGATGGAAACTGAGAAACTTGGCACAATTACGTGGAAGCAATGTAAATAATTAGCTAGGGGTCCGGTGATCATTAATCCACTGTCTTCAAATTGGTCAAAGTGGTCGTTGACCAATGATATCACCTACCTGCACGAAAATTCTTAATACACCATGTGGTAGCCTATATTACCATGCCCTTCTCTGTTAATTAAACATTATCCTTCTGTTGCAGTATGATAAAATATGATGAATGATTTGAAGTAGATTAAATAGCCTATTCATTGTGAAGAAGTCATGCCCCACGTCTCCAGGAGCCGAAGACCTTTTACCCTTCAACTATCATTGATGCAGCTGGCGAGCAGGATATGGGGTTTATTCACCCCCAGTGTCTAGCCAAGAAGACCGTGTTGCTATGCCAGGGTGGAGGAGGTTCTGGCTTATGATTTAGTCTACGCTCGCAGGATTCATAATTCTGCCCGCCTGTCTTCCAAGAGCAGACATTGTCATGCCTGGGGATTTACATCGCCGTGTCTGGTTGTCATATACAACCCAGTGCATTGAAATTATTTACAAGAAGCCTCGTCATAATTCACGACATGCCAATGCGATGCAACCCATGGATTATGACAATATATTCCACATCGACGCTTCATTCAGTATTTCATTTGTTGAACTTATTAAAAAACACGGAAAATTTGATTATAACTCAAAAACTAGTTCCTTCTGTGGATTAGTGGTTGAGGGCCGGTTTTCAAACCCAGAAGATGCAATAGAAATTTTGAAGAACGGGAAAAACGCCATTCGGATTTCCAATGTCGTACGATGTTGGTACGTAAAGAACTGTGCTCATATAATTCATGTTTACCCCCAAAAGAGTAATCAAAACGCAGCTATGTGTCGCTCAATAAAGTTCTGTTTTCACTGCAGAAAAGTACCGAGAATGTATCTTAATTAAGGCCACGTCCTCAGTTCTATTTATGAAACGAAAATTATCGGACCTATTTACTTAGCATGCAATATTATTGATACAGAGACCGATCAGCTGAAAATGTCTAAGTCCTGCAGTACATGCACGACCGAAAAGGAGCACCTGAACATTGATTATACAGTAACAAAACTGATGTTCCATGCGGTAAGAGAGAATGTACGTTCTATAACATAATGCACTTCTTCTTCTTCTTCTTCTTCTTCTTCTTTTCTGCTGCTGCTGCTTCCACTTCTTCCTGACCGTATTCCCAATTAAGACGAACACACATTTATTCCCCGAGCTGGAGGAATTAGCCATGTTGTTGTTTGAGTCATCAGTCCATACAGTGGTTTGATGCAGCCCTCCATGTCACCCTATCTTGTGCTAACATTTTCATTTCTACATAACTGCTACATCCAACATCTGCTCTAATCTGCTTGTCATATTCATGCCTTGGTCTATCCCTACCGTTCTTACCCCCTACACTTCCCTAAAAAATAAATGAACAAGACCTGGGTGTCTTAAGATACAGTATGTCCTATCATTCTATCTCTTCTTCTCGTCAAACTTAGCCATAACGATCTCCCCTTACCAATTCTATTCAATATCACTTCATTCGTGAATTGATCTATCCATCTCACCTTCAGCATTCTTCTGTAACACCACATTTCAAAAGCTTCTATTCTCTTCCTTTCTGAGCGAGTTATCATCCGTATTTTACTTCCATACAATGCCATTTTCGAGACGAAGGTATTAAAAAATCATATAATTCCTATATCAACGTTCGACTTCTTGAGAAAGGCCTTCCTTGCTTGTGCTAGCCTGCATTTTTTTTGGTCCTCCTTACTTCTGCCATCGTTAGTTATTTTACTACCCAAGTAACAATTTTCATCTACTTCCTTTAAGACTTCATGTCCTAATCTGATATTATCTTCATCACCTGACTGCGTACGACTGAATTCCATTGCTCCCAGCCCGGCTGGGAATCGAACCCGTCGCCCTCCAAATCTAAGTCCGTACGCTGATAATTTAGCCAAAGTTCCGGACTTCTATCACATCACCGTCTGTTATCGAAATACATGTTTACGATATAAGTAGGGTTTTCGTCTGTTCTGGAAGATACACAGCAGTTTATAGAAAATATCTCCATGATCCCAGCATTCGTTGAACGTCGCGTTCTCCCTTTTGAAGATTTTAAGCGGTTGAGAATATACTTTGTGTTTCTACACTGACATTCAACGTATCTTTTTTGTTTATTTTCTTCTAACAACTCCAACCTTTGAACACAATATCGCATGATCAGGTTCTTTCTTCACGCTATCTTGACGGTTTTTCCAATCGTCAGTCAAGAAGAGAAAAAGGAGAATGAGACAACTATCGTCTTGGGGTACGGTAAGTGGCTATTCACCCACTACAATTTACTGGTGGGACAAGCAAAGTCGATTAGCGTGCAGGACATTTCTTTCTTGCGAAACCATGTTCCTCACGCGAACAGGCAGTGCTACTACCATCCGGTCAGGTGACCCTGCCCTTCGTGATTCCCAGTCTGCCAGAGATATAGTCAGACAGGTTTTCGGCCTTGTGATCTCTGAAAAATTCCAACATTACTTGTTTTTTTTATTTTTCAGGAATAGTTATAGGGGGTAAATCTTGCGTTGCCAACTCGTGTTTAGAAAAATTCAGCGACAGCAGTGCAAAAAATATGTGACTTTCTATATTGAAGGTGGAGAGACATTTATTTATTTATTTATTTATTTATTTATTTATTTATTTATTTATTTATTTATTTATTTATTTGTCTTTAGCAGTGGTAAAGTTAGCGCTCGTGGCCCTCTCTTACACTTAACCACTTATTTTACAAGATAATAGATTTATAAAACAAATGTACAATTTTATTATAAAATGAAAGATAACTAAGCTAAAAATTAAAGATGTGGGGAACATATAATGAAGAAAGAAAGCAAAGCTCAACAAATGAAATAAAAAGAAACCTGGGAAAAAAATAAAATAAAAAAGGAAAAAGTCATAATGAATAAGTTGCTTAGTTGACAAGAAAAAGTGACAGTTGTGTAAAAATTGTACCAGTTTTTATACTGTCAAAGGAGTAATAGGCTACTTCATTTCGTACACACAAAAATTAGTGCAAGTACTGCAAAAATGTATATATTTATATTGTCAGTAAAGGAACATTACATCCGTTCACAAAAGCGTCACTGAAAGTAGTGCGAAAAGTTTATCGCTACCTATATTATAAATAAAAGAACAATTCATGTAGTTCAGAATAATCAGTGAGGTTAGTGTTAAAATCCAAAGGAATGTATAGGTATGTTCCTTTATTATTTATGCAGGAACATAAGTCGTAAGTCATGGCAACTATTCCTTTTCTCGCGAACAGGAGACAACACGGAAAATCTAAAATATGCATTTGGAAATATAGGGCATGTACTTACGCATAGTGCCTGAAGACAAATTCTGGCTGAGGAGATTCTCGTAGGAAAGTAACACAACACAGGCCATTGGTAAACATTGTTTTATTATGGTATAGACAGCAAATACACAAGACCACTTACAAAGGACAGGTCTCCACTGGTTACAGACCTTCGAAATAATCACTCAAGGTTTCCACTGTGCGTTGTCAGCGGTGGGGCAGGCGCTGAATACCATTCGCTGCATGTGTATCGCTAACGTGTGCCACTTCTCTCCGAAATGCTGTTACGATGTCCTCTTTGTTAGCAAACTGTCGTCCACGTAATGGCTTCTTGACTTTGAGAATGGCATGCACACCTAATGCTTCCAGCAGCTCTGCATGGCATTGGCGTGCATTTCTGCCGTGGAGAACTGCTATTTTAATATACGATCGTTGCTCCTGCTTCTTGACTTCCATTTTGTCACGCTCTCACTCACACACTGAACTTGGGGCATGCTTAGACCCACATTGTTGTCTACATACACCATCTAGTGGCATCATACGCAAGTACATACCGTACGTTTCCAAATGCATAATTATCTTAGATTTTCCGTGTTGTCTCCTATTCGCGAGAAAGAAAAAAACAGTTGTCATAACTTATGACTCGACCTACGTAGTTCGCACAAGATATCCGTGAAACTAGTGCAAAAATAAACTTATCCCAATATTAGAAGACATCGGAATTTTAGGCAGGAAAGTGTTAATTAATAATAATAATAATAATAATAATAATAATAATAATAATAATAATAATAATAATAATAATAATAATAATAATAATAATTAGAGCTGTCGATCGATAAAATTTTTTGTTCGGTTAACCAAATGCCTTTAATCGATTAATCGGTCGTTTAATCGAATGTTAATCGGGTTCATACACTATCCTTGAAAGCTTTATTTAAACTTAATTGTAGAGGGTAGGCTGCACACCGAAAATTTTGCTCTCTCAGCGCCTAGAAATGTATTTCTTGCATTGTCAGTGGAAACAGTGACAATCTTGTCTTCCAACCCCCATTCACGAACTACATCTTCAAACTCTTCTGTGCAGTTAGCGGCATTGTGGTTTTCTCTATGATGTTTAACTTGTAATGTTGAATGACGATACTACACATTTGAATCAGTCCAATCAGCTGTAATCCCCATATAGCTATGGCTAGATATGGAAGATCAAAAATATCCCCGCGGGATTAACAAATTCTGCTTGTTTAAGTCATTAATAATTTTACCTTTCTACGTCATACAACTTGCCTTTTTTTTTTTACCGCATCTCAAGAGAGATAATAGTGAGAAATGAGAGCTTCAAGTGAAACCTCCTGCACAGTCCACTTCGCTAGTTTATTCGTATTTTCAGCTTCTATTTTAGAGGACACAGGCTTCACTATTAGGTGCTCCAGTGTTGGGTGAGAAGATGAACTGATAGAGACATTGATAGATACAGAAGGGATGAATATTTTAAAGATGATTTTGAAGACTACTTGTACTTCCAAAATAACATTTTTCCGCATTTCTTAGAAAACACTGTTTTTTTTTGTCTGTTATCATACAACAGTCGTTTAGTTTTAAGTCCGGAAAATTCATCAAGTTTTCCTCGCATCGGTTCATAAGCCGTATTTTTAACCGAAGTTCACAAACAATGAATGCGAATACTGTATATACTGTCTGCAGTATAACAAGCGCACACGAACTGAGGTTTAAGTTGTCATATTTTTTACTGTGTCTTTCTGGCAGTTTGTATCTGCCCATTCCCCCATTACATGGAAATTCCTGGAAATTTCTTAATGACACTCGCTTCAAGTACCTTCCTCGCATCTTTCCATTATGCCGCCTGACTGTGATTTGTAAACGTCCGAAAATATACTACAATAGTATAAGAGAAAAATGTGAACATCCGCTTACTTTAATGACCAGTCCATCATACAATAGCTGAGGCTAGCACACCAAATGACAAATAACAATAAAATACACAGGTTTTCTACCACAAAATACATTTATATTTCCTTCACCACACTACAATTTTAATCGGTTCGATTAATCGACTAATCGGTTATTCGGATTTTTAGATTAATTGGTTAATCGGTTCCATTAATCGATTTAATCGACAGCTCTAATAATAATGTTATTGGCTTAAAGTTTCTCCAACTACTTCATGGTTTTCGGAGAAGCAAAGGTGCCGGAGTTGGTGCCGCAGTAGTTAATATACGCACCTGCAAACATCACCGAACCCACAGAATCGAGCTCAGAAGGCCGGTGTTCTGTTCTCTGAGCTACTATGTGTGGCAAAAGGTAAATTCTAGGCTCCTAAAATAGATTACAAAATTATAAAATGGGCATTAACACTTAAAAATAAATTCATTTCTTTCTTTTATTCCTTCGAAAATCCATGTAGGAGAGGTGATGATGATGATGATGATGATGATGCTTGTTGTTTAAAGATCCTTTTTTTTTTGCTATTGGCTTTACGTCGCACCGACACAGATAGGTCTTATGGCGACGATAGGACAGGAAAGGGCTAGGAGTGGGAAGGAAGCGGCCGTGGCCTTAATTAAGGTACAGCCCCAGCATTTGCCTGGTGTGAAAATGGGAAACTACGGAAAACCATCTTCAGGGCTGCCGATAGTGGGGTTCGAACCTACTACCTCCCGAATACTGGATACTGGCCGCACTTAAGCGACTGCAGCTATCGAGCTCGGTTAAAGATCCTAACACCGAGGTCATCGGCCCTTGTAGGATAGGCAGATAAAGATTAGTGAGATACAGTGATCAGTATTGTGTTAGTAAATTTTTGCCATGAGAAGTTAACACGTCTCTCATTTGTATCCCCGAGCCATGTGCCTCACAAATTTGGAAGTCTCATTTTTGAATTTTTCGACAAGCGGGAACACATGTCCTAATCCTCTACTTGATTCATAAACCTAAAAATGTGACGGTCACAGAAAAACTTCAAACTTATATTATCACTGTTAATACATTCGCAACATTCCTTGCAAGGATTGTTGTACGAAGATTGTGGATATTAGCCCAGTCTGACGGCCGTGTACCCTTCCTGACAGCACTTATAGATGGACGAATATACAGTAGGCTATTACATTTTGCGTATTCTACTGTGTAGCGGATGTATGGTAGTGTGCTGTGCTGTGTGTACATGAAAAGGTGTGTATTGTTGAATTTTTTTCTCTGTAATTGGTATTCACGCCATCTTTGAAAAAAACCCGCATTTAAACCATTCAGTAATGCAGTGACAATCGCCCACATTAAAGGGAATAGTATGTACATTTTCTGAGAGGAATGGTGTAATTAATAATAATAATAATAATAATAATAATAATAATAATAATAATAATAATATGTTTATGTTAATTTACGCAAGGAAAAGCGTTCGAAGTTAAAGAAGTAATTTTATGTGAAATATTGACTACAGGAACGTGACATTTGATTTTAAAAATTCCACGTGAATTAGACGGGATTCGAAGCGTGGACCACTTGGTGAGAAGCCAGTAACGAAGCTACCTAGCTATCACACACCCTATTTCTATTTATAACTTTATCAGTCGGTTATAATCGTCATCATAATTATTACTTGGAAATACTGAAATGAAATGGCGTACGGCGTTTAGTGCCGGGAGCGTCCGAGGACATGTTCGGCTCGCCAGGTGTAGGTCTTTTGATTTGTTGCCCAAAGGCGACCTGCGCATCGTGATGAGGATGAAATGATGATGAAGACGACACATACACCCACCCCCCGTGTCAGCGAAATTAACCAATGGTGGTTAAAATTCCCGACTCTGCGGGGAATCGAACCCGGAACCCCTGTGACCAAAGGCCAGCAAGCTAACCATTTAGCCATGAAGCTGGACACTTGGAAATACTGAGCGACATGTTCATGGAAGTAGTTCCTACTCTGCGTGTTCAGAGTGATTTACGTATACAGATTATGAAATATGAAATTAGTGCAAATATTCGTTAATGGCAAGAATGTTGGTTCTAGGTAGAGAATGTTTATCCATCTAGCTTCTCCAATCCCCGCGTTACTTGAGCGCGGAGAGCGGTCGTAATTAGTATTCACGTGTGGAATGACGAGGAGGTAAATATAATTGAAGTAATTATGCCTGTTTTAATGAGATTATAATTTAGTGATGTGTGGAAAGTTTGAGGCCACGCCTGTACAGTGTGGTATTCAAGTCAGGAATGGGAATTGATAATATAGACCCACCTCCCCCTGTTTATCAGTGACCTGTACTAGGTTAAAGATCTTTGAACTCTGAAAGGAAGTAAGAAAGTGGATGCAACCGTCACTCAACTGTTTATTTAATATTTCAGAGCTTCAACTAGTAGTTCATTGACCCTAAAAGAAAATAAGTGACTTGAAGTAAATTTAACTAGTGATTCAACCGTTTGTTTAATATATAACTTACAAGAGAAACGCGTTAAATGCATTTGGTGACCTAATTGATTGATTTATATCTTGCTGAACTCTGTAAGACAATAAGGAACGTAGAAGTAACTAGTGTTTAGACCGATTGCTTTCTTACGGGCAGTTCGCTGAACGAAAGTAATTGTTTTTACAAGTTACTTTACGTCGCACCGACACAGAGAGATCTTATGGCGACGATAGGGCAGGAAAGGGATAGGAGTGGGAAGGACGCGGCCGTGGCCTTAGTTAAGGTACAGCCCCAGGATTTGCCTGGTGTGAAAGTGGGAAACCACGGAAAACAATCTTCATGGCTGCCGACAGTGGGGTTCGAACTCACTATCTCCCAATACTGGATACTGGCTGCACTTAAGCGACTACGGCTATCGAGCTCGGTACTATAGTAATTGGTGATCAGTCTGATGGCCTCATTCTTTACTAGTAGTTCACTAAATATGATAACAAAAAGCTACCTGAAGTAACCGGTGATCAGCCTGATTGCTTCATTCCTTACCGACAGTTCACTGAACTCTCCAAAAAATAAGGAACCTAACGTAACTAGTTATTCAACTGAATTAATAGAAAATGCCTGTACTATTGAATTTTCACTACCACATTGTAATCGAAATCCAACTTTCGATTGGATAGAGCAACCAACGCGTAATCGGGAGGTTGTGGGTTCGGATCCCAGTGGTGCCCGTTTAGCAATTTTTGTTCTCTTCAATATTTTCAATATATTGAAGGTTTATTTTGAATGCATACTACCTCGTTGACTAAATTCCGTAAGATAATAAGAAACTTTATGTAACTGACATGATTTTCTGCACAAGAACAGTATGACGTGGAAGAGATTCTCCCGTCTTCAAAGACCCATGGCCAAATCCGCATGTGCGACACATTTCGCAACCACGATCTCACAGGTATGGGAAAAGCGCTGGAAGAAGAACAGTCATTTCAGTAACTAAAATGTCAACACTTGTACCACGAAACTTTCTATAAAAATTCTTATCCTTTTCAAAAAATTTATGCAGGACGATCGAACTGGAATGGTGTGGTGATTCATTATGCGTTCTTCAACGCGACATACACATCTGACTGGTTTGCAGCGTTTATCACACCGAAGGAGTACGCTTTTGATTTAGATGGAGATACATTTTCCGATCAGTGCATTGATTTGTAATTTGTAATGTAGTTCATTTATTCAGCTTATGGCTATACACACTATGAAGGGAAAACTAACAATTGTTAAAGTAACAAGATTGTCCAAGCACTTTTTGGCATACTTTTGTGACGCTTACGAAGTCATTGGAAAACCCAGGAAACGTCCACTTTGAGGACTTGTGGGTAATATCGTGGATGGATTATTTAAATTCTCCGTCGTCACAGAAAGGGAAAATCAAGTACGCTATGTGTAAAGGAATGAACTGTTTCGGCCATGGCCATTTCTAACCCTGTTAAAAGTGAGGCAAATGAAAACCAGACGGTGGATTACTGGTATCAATTAATACTTGCCATTCCCACGGACTCGTACTGATCCATTCCTTTTGTCACTCTGACTTTGCACTGTGGTTCTCGGCAATAAACTGATGTGCTGTTTGAACTGATGGCAATATAGATGTGAGAAGCTGGAACCCAAGAGCTTTTTATTTTTACGTCGTTATGAAGGGGAAGAGCTCTTTTCAACGCGATTCCCATACGTGGTGCACCAGCATAGGTTAGGTTGAATTCCAATACCGAAGTGAACGTCAGTACGTGGTTGCCAGACTATCTAATCTTGCAGCACATAGTACACAAAATAATTGACTTTTTCATCATTTTCTAGTGTAAGGAAGTGAACTGTGATGATGACTATTTTGTAAAGCTGAACTCCTGTCTCCTGTGGATCATCTTCCTATTCAGAGGCACATGCTTTTTGCACCTTCCAAAGGACATTTCCCATCGTAGTTCTCCTGTGGACAAGATTATCCATGGACATCTAATATTGCGCATTTGAGCTAGACATTCTGTGGTGCTTCCAAGGATATCGGCAACATTGTGTTTCCTCGACTTATAAGTGGAATGGGCTCGTTGTTAGAAATGCAGTAGTCAGAGCCGTAACAAATGTGATACGGGCCCGCCTTCCAAAAAGAAAAATTCGGACCCCCTCAAGTGAAATGCAAAACGTATGAATAACTAACACTGGCCAGGTCAGGGATTTTTACCTGCATCTGAGGGCTGGTTCGAGGTCCACTCAGCCTACGTGATTACAGTTGAGGAGCTATCTGGCTGTGAAATAGTGGCCCCGGTCTAGAAAGTCAAGAATAACGGCCGAGAGGATCCGTCGTGCTGACCACACCACACCTCGTAATCTGCAGGCCTTCGGGCTGAGCAGCGGTCGCTTTGTAGGCCATGGCCCTTCGGGGCTGTTGCTTTAAGGGCTTGGGTATGAATAACTACTATAAATGTAATTACAGCAAGTAGAACTAACGCAATATATTGTCAAATTATATTAACAAAGGGATAATTCGTTTTTGTAAGATTACTAAAAATTGCCTCCGTGGTTTAACGGCTAACCTGCTGAACTGCCAACCATGAACCACTTAGATGCTCGTACTTAAAATTGGGTTTTTTCTCAGTAACTACCGAACTACACTCTCTAACCGATACTGAAGTCACAGTTACAACACGGAAAAGTACGCGAAAAAATTAAATAAAAACTGTTCTAATAAAGTGTGAAACATATCAAAACTCACAGCTGATAAGCCTAATATTATCCACTCGTATAGAGCGCTCGTTCGAAACTGACTTGACTGATTGTTACTACACCAAGTTATTGTCGGAATTATATATTGTTGTCGAATAAATGTGTGAGAAAAGTAATGTTAATTGATGAGCAAAATTTGTGCATAATACGACCTCAGGTATACTACACATCAAGAAAGTGTTACAAGATATTGAATTGTGATATCAATTTTCATTGTTGTAATCATTTTTTAATAATTTGGTGCAGGTCTTTTATGAGTAGCGTGTCGGTGTTTTGCGAGAGACTGCAAGGGAAGCATTGTTTACAGCTGTGCTGTGTAACACTCAACTGCTGCTAGATGTAACCAAGTAGCAATTCCTCTACGTAGAAATTGAAAAAAAAGAAGAACTATTTCGTCGTGATCTGACCATTTTCGTGCAGAGTGGCATTAGGCTAGATATGTATACAACCCTTGACAATAAAGTTCGGTGAATAGTCCTGTACTATCAACATAGATGAACAATACACGATAGTGACGTTACTGTCCTTCAAAATAGTCCCTCCCATAACTATGCACTGCTGAGATCGGCGATACATGCCCTGGAAACTTTGCAAGAAGGCTTCCTTTGGGATGGTGTTCGAAAGCCTCCTCACGTTTCGTTGGATGTCAGGAATACCGTCAAATCTCTTTCCTTTCAAAGTGAGTTTGAGTCGTGAGAATAGGAAGAAGTCTGGAGGACTGAGATCTGGCGAGTATGGGGGATGTTCAAGTTGCACCACCCCCTTTTTTGCTATGAACTGTTTGACGATATTGGCTGTGGGTGGGCGAGCGTTGTCATGGACAAAAAACCATGAACCTTGTTGTACGTACTGGGGTCGTACCCTGCGTAGAAGTTTCATAAAACGGGTCAAGATTTCAATGAACCGTGCAGCATTCAACGTCGTTCCCTCAGGTAGGAATTCCTTGTGGATAATGCTTTGACTATCGAAAAAGGTGATGAGCATCGTTTTGATGAGTGCCTTTTCGGCTCTGGCCTTTTTTCGACGAGGAGATCCCGGAGAACGCCATTTCATGCTTTGCCGTTTCGTTTCAGGGTCGTACCTGAGACATCAGGTTTCACCCTCAGTGACAACACAGTTCAAGAAATTTGGTGTCGCATCCGCCGTTCCGACAAAATCCTGTGAAGCCTCTAAACGTGCCGGCTTCTGATCGTCAGTCAAGTGATGTGGCACAAGACGAGAACACGTTTTCCTCTTCCCTAACTCCTAGGTTGTCGCACGGATCCACGGTTAATCTGCAGTTCATTCGCTATCATGCGCACAGATACTTGCCGATCGTTTGTGATTAATGTCCTTACCTTCTCAATGTTTTCGTCACTGACAGCGGTCGTCAGTCTTCCGCTACGGGGATTGTCAGAAACACTTTCCCGGCCTCCTCGCAAACGGGCGAACCACTCGTACATACACTTCAAGGACAGTGCTTGATCTTCATAAACACGTACCAGCATCGCATGAGCTTCTTTCGGTGTCTTGGCAAGCTTGAAACAAAACTGTACATTGATCTTTTGGTTGTTCATGTTCCTGTTAGCAGTTCAGAACAAACGCACTAAATACGCACTGTGTCAAACAGGTCTTACACGGCACACACACGATGCTCAACTGAGCAACGTTGGGAGCAGGTGGTCAAAACCTGCTGCTACGCAGGTGCAGCGTTGTGTGTCGCCAGTGTTGCCGGATCGACCGTTCTGACTTCATTCACCGAACTTCCTATCTTATCTGACCGTTTTCGTACAGAGTGGCATTAGGATAGATATACGCTATGTATTTATTTTGCGAGGAGTCTGTAGGGCCCCTTGAAGACCCGGGCCCGCTTCCATTGCAGGCCCTAACGTTACGCCCCTGGCTGTAGTCTATAAAATGTGTGTCGCTGTTATTTTGGTACTGAAGTACGGAGAATGACCGAAAGACATCCTTTGGAAAGTAGCTGCCTGATTTCATGGAGAGATATGACCGGGTAGCAGTTCTATTCTCCCTTGACAGCATTCTGAGAATTCAGGTTGTCATCTACTGACTCATTTTTATTTTTTATTTTTTATTTTTGAAAATAGAGTGTTCTCACAAAGAGGAATAAAATGCCCTTGTCTTGAACTATTTAGACACATCCTATTTGTGTGGGGACTGGCTACGGCTGTGAAGCCAAGTTTTGCATTCGGGAGATGCGACCTCACCGTCGCGTCAGCTCTGAGAATGGTTTTCTGTGGTTTACCATTTTCACCTCTCGGCAAATGCCGGGCAAGTTCCTATTCATAGGCCACTGTCGATTCCTCCCACCTCTTTAACCAATTTCATTCATCATCATTCATTTTATTTTCATGAATTCCTCAACTGATATTGCCATCAGGAAGGGCATCCGACAGTAAAAGTATGCCATATAAATTCATCTCAAACGTTTTTGGAAATGGAAGTGTATTTTTCAACTGTTAAGTATAGAGCCATCTTATCTGGGCCGGCCGCGTGGTGTAGGGGCAGCGTGCCTGCCTCTCGCACGGAGGCCCCGTGTTCCATTCCCGGCCAGGTCAGGGATTTTTCTTTCGACCTGAGGGCTGGTTCGAGGTCCACTCAGCCTACGTGATTAGAATTGAGGAGCTATCTGACGGTGAGATGGCGGCCCCGGTCTCGAAAGCCCAGAATAACGGCCGAAAGGATGCGCCGTGCTGACTACACGACCCCTCGTAATCTGCAGGCCTTCGGGCTGAGCAGCGGTCACTGGGCAGACCAAGGCCCTTTCAAAGGCGTTAAATGCCGTGGGGTTTGGTTTTTTTTTTTTCATATTATCTGGGCCACTCCAAATATACGATTGCAGAGGCTCATTTCTCATGACATTTTTCAAGAAATCACACCCACCTTTCTTCCTTGTAAATCAACAATGCCTTCATTGCTCCGAGCATGCAATTCTCTAAACTAGTAGGTTTTTCCAGAAGGATAAACCAACATGGAAGAAACACATATATCTATAGGTAGTGATTTAGAAAAGAAATACGAGTGCCATTTTCTCACCGACCAACCTTTTCGAGACCGAAATTTAAACAAGTAACAAACATCTTCCACAAGATGCTCTCCGAAATACGAAGCAATTCAAGAGTGAACAATGTAGTATATTTGCTTTGACTGTCTTGCAGGACACAGAAAAATACTACGCCATACAAATCCAGCCTACAAGTCGTTCCTGAAAATTACGAACAAAAGCAAATGTGTGTTCCGCGATGGTAAGAAAGAGCGTGTATGCGATAAGATGAAACAAAAGAATGCCTACGTGTCGCGAACGTGAGCTTGGGAAAACATTGCCTCACATTCCACTGCATGAAGTTTCTGAACCCTTGCGTGCGTACCAAGAGTAGCATGGCTGGTATGCACAAACATAGCATCCGGCTGTGTCACCACGTGCACTTACGAGACTCTACACTCTTAATCCAGTGTAATTGCCTTCTGGTATAATCAGGATTTCTAAGATTTGCAATACTTAACTGTAGCTGGGCAAGGCAATAATAATAATAATAATAATAATAATAATAATAATAATAATAATAATAATAATAATAATAATAATAATAATAATAATAATAATATAAAATACAACGGTCTCGCACATGTGGATATGGCCTTGCTCAATAGCCGGATGCTCTTCCTGACGCAAACCTTACATCGAGGGATGTAATCACTATTGCGTGTTTCTGTGGTGGTTGGTTGTGTAGTGTGTTGTCGGAATATGAAGAGGAAAGTGTTGGGACCAACACAAACACCCAATCCCAGAGCCAGAAGAATTAATCCGATGCGATTAAAATCCTCTGATTCGGCCGGGAATGGAACTCGAGACCCTCTGAAACGAAGGCCTTGACGCTGACCATTCAGCCAAGGAGTTGAACTACCTTTCTATAGGTATGTATTGTTCGGCATGATAATCCCCATAATCCAAAAAAAAAAAAAAAAAAGATTCAATGGATCCATTAAAGAATTACATAGTGCCTCTACAGAAGCAGTGGACTGGCTGAAAAGTCTGGACATTAAGTTTTGAATGCTGACTTGCAAATCACATACTTATTTAAGAAAAATGTATTTATATGTACTTATAATGTATCCTTGTTTTGCCATACGAATAATACAGTAATAAAGCCCGAAGTCTTATATGCCAGTGAGACCCTTACACTAAACGGGAAAGGTGACCTAGAAAATATTTTAAAAGAAGAAAGGAGAATCCTGAGGAAAATTCTCGGCCCCCGAAAAACAGAAGATGGATATAGACTGAGGTCACGCAAAGAGACAGAAGAGCATTCCAACATTGCAGCAGACACCCGTAAAAGACGCCTGAAATTCTATGGGCACGTCCACAGATTGCCGGCAAGTAGACTGACACACAAGATTCTCACCTACATAGAACATCTAAAACATATTCCATGGGTACTGGAAGTGAAGAAGGATCTGGAAAAAGCCCAGATAAACCCAAATGACACCGCGGACAGAAACCTTTATAGGAAAAAAATTAATGGATGGAAAGTGCAACCAGAGAACGAAGTGAAAAAGAAGACTGGAACAAAGTGGACAGAAGAACGAAAAAGGATCCACGGAGAAAGGATGAGAGCTGTTTGGCAACTCAGAAAACAGAATCGTTAGAGCTTTGCGTGATCCATTGGGACCATACGCACATAATAATAATAATAATAATAATAATAATAATCCCCATAATATCGTGATACCGCCATATAGCACCATACGCCAAGGCGTGGGTGGAAAGGTAGCAGTATCTCATCATAGACGAGCATCTCTCTCAACTCTCGGGGTGATAGATATGAACATTTCTCATCACGATAGGGCGCTTCTCTTATCTCTCAGAGTATAGAATATATGCCTACGCCTCTCATCATAGGTGAGAATCTCTTTTGCCTCTCAAAGAGATGGGTGTGCTTGTTGCGTAGGAAAATATCCCTTTAAGTCTCAGAATAAATGATGTGAGGTTCAGAGCAGGACAGTGAATCTCTCTTCAAAGAGTTGGACGTGCAGTTCAGAATGGGAGAGCATCTTTCTTCTCTCAGAGAATCGTTGTGTGGATCAGAATAGGATAGCATATCTTTCAACTCTCAGACTCGCAGAAGATGACGTTCTTTCAAAATAAAGTGAACAATTGGCGCAGGTTGTACGAATTCCAAGTATCATCTCTTCGGCCACTTGCTATACACAGTTCACTAATATCATCGCATTTCGAGAATGTATAGAATTAAATATGTCTTCGACAGTCAGTTTTTGTGTAGTTGATTGTACATAGACTATCTATCTAAGCTAAGCTCTTTAGGTGACTGATGATAACATGATCATAGTCACCAGACGTCTACTTGTACGTGGAATAAGTACTGGAACATAGTTTTTCAAAATTCCGACATGCATTTGCCGGGATTCGAAACACGGTCATTTTGGTGAGAAGCCAGTACCGATGTCACTCGACTTAGACATCCTCCTATGTATGCATATCACGGGAGAACATGTCTCAAAATATCAGGGAGACCGATGTGAGGTTCAGAATAGCAGAGCATTTCTCTCAATTCTCGTAGTGTAGACCATGCATTGAACCCTGCTTGTTAAGCTGGGAAGGGTACAGCATGTATTTCACCACGGGAGAGAATATCTCTGCCCCTTAGAAAAAAACAATATACAGCTAAGACGAGGGGAGTATCTCTCTTAATCCTCAGATAGGAGGATCTGAGTGCGCGCTGAGGAAGAATGATTACAACCGAGATGGGTGAATTTGGTTCGGAAAGAAGACTCTGATTTACAGTAGACTACCTCAGTATGTCATAACTGCACAGACTGATGAACGCACAGCCTCTGGCTTGGAGAAAGTAATTCTGGTGTTAACATACCATAACTCTTCGAGGAAAGGCAGAAGATAAATTCACGATGGGCAAAAACAAGTGATACAACTCGAACCGTCACGTTGAAGAGGGACAATTTGCAGACACGTTCCATTCCTACTGCTGGAGGAGAATGCTTTGCATTGTGAGCATCATAAACACTGCTATTATCAAGAAAAACAATGTGAAAATGAGCGTGTGTATCCAGTATAATTGGTTAGGAACTGTAATTATAATGAAGTGTGGGTACTTATATAATGTATAGAGAAATAATAATATATAATTTAAAACTTAATGTCTGTGATTTATAAGCCTTTTTATTTGATAAGTCTTGTGTGACGTCGAGTTGTTACAGAACTATTGTGTCGAGGAGAGGTTGATATCCTTCGTACCAAGAGACACGGAATCCAGTTCGCGGCAGATGTTTCTAATAAGTATTCTCCTTCAAGTTACAATAATTGCTGAGATCGCGGATTTAGAGTAGTAGACAGATTCTTCATTAAGTACTTAAGTAGATTTTTATCAACGAAACAATCGTGCTTCAACATTCGTGAGTCCTAAGAATATATTTAAATGATTAACTAATAATGAAATAAGAATAAGAATAAGAATAAGAATAAGAATAAGAATAAGAATTTTGCCGGGCTGAGTGGCTCAGACGGTTAAGGCGCTGGCCTTCTAGCCCCAACTTGGCAGGTTCGATCCTGGCTCAGTCCGGTGGTATTTGAAGGTGCTCAAATACGACAGCCTCGTGTCGGTAGATTTACTGGCACGTAAAAGAACTCCTGCGGGACTAAATTCCGGCACCTCGGCGTCTCCGAAGACCGTAAAAGTAGTTAGTGGGACGTAAAGCAAATAGCATTATTATTATTATGAAGAATAAGAATTTCATCAATTACAATTTTTTCATTAAAGACGCCCCAGTTCAGGAATGTTGTGCTGAAAATAGTTCATTAACGTGCCAGTAAATCTACTGACACAGACTCTCATATTGAAGCATTTCCCTATAAATGCTAATCGACAAAGCCGGGATTCGTTATTGCAACCTTGAATACAGAATATGAGGGCCAAAGCAACTAGGCGACGTTAGTCGGTCGGTCTACGACTAAAATCTACACTCACTCACACACACACACACACACACACACACACACACACACACACACACACACACACACAAACCAACAACAATACAGAGACAAGAAAACTTTGTGTGGATCATGTAAAAAATAATGTTATGTGAGGGAAATAGTATTTGAAGGAAAAATCTCTTGTGTCAATGGTACACCTCTTTTCTCACTTCGATTCGTTAAGTACTTCAGTAGATTTTGATCAACGGAAACAAATTATGGTTTAACATTCGTGAGTCCTACAAATATATTTAAATATCACTCAGTGACGTTTGTGCGCCGTATTCCCCATTGATTTTGTTATCGATGATTATTGCTTTAAGGGGAAGGACAATTAGATAATCACTAGCAGTTTCCCGCTGGCTCCGCCCGCAAAGTACAAAGTATGGCGTTGTTCGTTACTATCCTCGCGGATGTATTTGCAAAGGTTCGAGTTAATGAAATAAAGCACATGATCTGCTGTGGTAATAGAATGTAATATTATGTCAACAAAACACTTGAAAATACAACGCACAAAGAAATTGAATTAAACGTTCCTTGGAACAACACTACGCACCGAACTGCTAAAAAGTCCTTCAAAGATCTTCGTCATGGAGACAAATGAACTCATAACTTTTCTCAGAATCTAACAATTTAAGTAGTTATTACCTCAAAAGAAAGCGCTTGATCCACTTAGTGTTTTAGACCAAAACGAACTGCGTACCTCAATTAGAACGAAAGATATGCTTGCTTCAATGAGAAAAAATGTTGAAGAAATGAGACGTTAAATGGAATATGAACTCATAACTTTCCTCAGAATAAACTAATTTGAATAGTTAAGAGCTGAAATGAAAGAGCTTGATCCACTGAGTGTTCTTAGGCCAAAACGAACGCCGTACCTTAATTAGAACCAAAGATATGATTGCTTCAAAGAGACAAAAAATTGAAAAAATAAAATAATTTGGGGAAGGGGGAAGTTAAGTGATTTATAGTACCTGATGACAAATCTGTACATGAATACTTTTCAGTTAAAAAATGAAGGAAATCGACCGGATAGAATGGTCGGACTGACTGACTGACTTTAGTTTTCATAATTTTTTTAATATATAGATCCCATATTACTGTACTTCCAATCAGAAGAGGAGAAGGAAGAGTCCTGAACTGACCCTTTGAAGAATGACGGTATACGAAGAGTATGACAATTAAAGGGTTCCCGAGTCCCCGTAATCCAATATTATCGGGATGGGAGGACAAAATAGATGACCGAGAAAGACGCAATAGGAAAGACGAAAGAGGGGACTCTGGCTGAAGTAAGTTGAAGTAATGCCAGAATCAGCTTAAGGCCCCTTAGTCATCAACCAACACCCCTAACACCAAGAGATCACCCCTTTTAGTCACGTTCTTCGATAGGCAGGATACAGCACAGATATATTCCATCCTCCTTCTACTGGGGCAATTTTTTAATGACTAATTAGTTTATGGACCTAATGACGAAACCGCTACCGTTTAAGAATATAAACCAATCAACAGCTATCTATTGTCAATATATTCTCGTTTTCGAATTATCAAACCTAGCTGCACTCAAATATCTTTATGGCTTCTTTGCTCCAATATCATGCTTCGGTTGTCTTCATTAATACTTTCACGTAACTCTTGTATTATAATGAAGCTGACAGTCGACATATTTGTAGACTACGGTTCAAAGAGATCAAAAATAAAGCAGTGTATTAACGTGCTGAAAGTTTTGTTCTCTGTATAGGTTATGAATGCATTTGCTGGCAGGACCTAGTGTTTACAGTGCACTATGTCTTCTGGTATAGGCTAGTGCAATTTTGTTACTTTCATTGATCTGTCTCTGTCTTATCCTTGGCTTTGACAATATGAAAGTGACTGAGGTATGAGCGATGCTAGTAATGCCAATCCTTCTGCAGCCAGTCCCTGCTATGAATGGTGTAAAAATGTTGCTCATAGTGTCGGGTGGTGCATGCATTTCAGTGGGCTTGGCAGACTGATATGTAATAGCAACTCTGGCTCGGCGAGGAAAGCAACGGGAAACTACATCACTCATTTCCCTAGTATGCCTCTTCAGTGATGCCTAGGCCATCTATGACAGCTGATGGCAGAGATGTTGAGGATCCAACCACCCTTAGGGCAGAGGACGAACATACATAGGTTATGAATACGTATGTATTTGATTTATTTTGTGTTGGTTCACTATTATTATTTATCTAATTTTCTAGTAATTCTCTAAATATCATAGAAAAAAATAAACACAACTCGTGCTCCAGATGTACTGTATCTTACATACGTACACTCAACCGCACAAAAATTGACCGTCGCACAAGACTACATTCTTTCAAACTCCTCTTTTTTGAAATAGGATGTCGGAGCGAGTGGGTCAGACGGTTGAGGCGCTGGCATTCTTACCCAAACTTGGCAATTTCGATCCTGGCTCAGTCCGTTGGTATTTGAAGGTGCTCAAATAAGTCAGCCTCGTATCGGAAGATTTACAGGCATGTAAATGAGCTCCTGTGGAACAAAATTCTGGCACTCCGGCACCTCCGAAAATCGCGTTTCCCGATTGCAGAGACGTAGAGGCACGGCAGAGTCGCGGCCACCCCTCCTCTGCACGGTTGGTTGATCCGAGGGCAGAGCCGTCGTACCAAGGACTAGCCGTAGCCACCTGTAGGCTGAAGCCCACTCTGCATCCGCCAACCACTGGTTATCATCATCATTACAAGCTTCCATTTCACTCCCTGAAGGGGAGGGGCGGGCCACCTAGTAGGTTACGCCTATTCTCTGGCCAGGACCACTGGTTGTTACTATACCTACTGTTATACACTTCACCAGTGCGTTATTTTGTTGAGAATATATGCCAATAAATTGCTTAAATTGGAGACTGTTAAGCTAGTTTTCATCAGAATTTTAAACTGTTAGTACTAATTTCAGCGTTGATTTATCCCTCAGGAGAAATAAGCCCCTGTAAACTCATGTTTAGGGGATTCAACGCCTTTGTTTGAGCAAACTTCTTGGTTCGGAGTTCAAGGAAGATATTATCGGGCAAGTACTATTTAACACTTTAAAATTTATGGATATACACATGAGGTGTGAAATAAAGAGCACCTAATAAGTGATGACTATTACTTTACCCACATTACCGAGTACTAAGACCTATAAATTACAATAATTATTGAAACATAATGACAGAGAGTTCTTCGCTCCGAATTAACAACCGTATGCGCCCAAAATAAATTATTTTCCATTTTAATCACAGCTGCCAGTTCGGCATAGTATTAACCTAAGAAATAACTGAATTCATACTTCATCAATGTTGTAAGGTGCGATGTTTCATTCTGACGAGCAACGATTAAAAAACTAGCGTAGAAGGTGGCGATTATTATGCCAGATAGAATAGAGTAGACAGTTTAATAACAGCTGAGTTCAGATCGGAATCTCGTTTAGAAGTCAGAGCTTTCTCCAGTACCAAGCCTCCACTGAAGTCCCTACATTCGTATTCCGTGTTATCTAAACACATAAGAATAAGACGATAAAGTGCCTGACGTCAGAACGTTATAACTGGCCAAAGTATATTGTTGATTTTTAATCTTCATCCTCTAAGACTTCTTCAGTGAGGCAGATCAGAAGAGTACGGTCCCATACCTCTCAAAGGTGTTGGCCCTGTATGCCTCTTGAAAATAAGATAGGATCAACCTATGTTGTCGGGCACGATTACTATAATCATTGAGGCCAAGATCAACGCTAAAATCACCACTATGACACGTCATCAGGTTAGTCTTTCCCGTCGATGTCGCAAGATCAGTGGTGCATTTATTGAAAAACACAGTGTCGTAAACAAGTTGCATGCAAGCTATTATCAATTGTTTGCCGAATAACATGACACGCCACAGATTTTCTAATTTGGATTGACGTTGTCCGAGGGTCCCTCTGGACCATCCGAATGGTATAGTGTTGTTTCCGTCGGGTACCAGGCGTACAAGTATGTGTACCTTCACACTACTACTGTGACCAGCTCCCTCTGTGGAACAGAGGTTGAATGTCGGCCTGTGGATCCCAAGGTTATGGGTTCAAACCCGGCAGAAGTATTCTTCTTCTTCATGTGCCATGTCCTCGTAGAAGGTTGGCGATCAGTAGCAGGATCTGTTGTTCATAGCTGTTCTGAATAGAGTAAGCTTTGCAGCCCCAAACCACTGGCTCAAGTTGCTGAGCCACGGTGTCCTTCTTCGCCCTGGACCACGTCTTCCATTAATTTTCCTTTGGAGTATTACTTGTAGAATGTGGTATTTTCCGTTCCGCATCATATGATCAAAGTATTCTAGCTTCCTTCTCTTTACGATACCGGGCGAGTTTATGGGCGCGCGACTGTGAGCTTGCATCCGAGAGATAGTGGGTTCGATACCCACTGTTGGCAGTCCTGAAGATGGTTTTTCGTGGTTTCCCATTTTCACACCAGGCAAATGCTGGGGCTGTACCTTAATGAAGGCCACGGTCACTTCCTTCCCACTCCTAGGCCTTTCCACTCCCATCGTCGCCTTAAGATCTATCTGTGTCGGTGCGACGTATAGCAAGTAGCAAAAATCTCTTTACGATAGTGAGAATTTCTGGTTCTTTGTTCATGCAGTCATTTGAGCTGCCCAAGGTGTCCTCAGCATCCTTCGGCACATTCACATTTCAAAGGCTCGCAAACTCTTCCACACGGTCTCAGTTAGTGTCCATGCCTCAATGCCTTAATCGTAGGATGGTGAAAACGGTAGCATTTGAGTAATCGTGTACGTAGTGTAATAGAAAGGTTACGGCATGCCAAAAGTTTTCTAAGTTTCTGGAAGGAAGTTCTGGCCTACGCAATTCTGCATCGAATCTTATCCCGGATACTGGGGTGGTGGAATAAGTTCCAGTCGGCTCTCCAAGTTACACTGCGTTGGCATATGAAAGATCTTTGTGGCACTTCAACTGGCTTTTACCCGACAAAATTAAAGAAAGCTAGTCAAGAGCGTGCCAGTTTCTTTGCCACTAGTAAGAGTATAATGGGGCTATAAAATGGATATACAGACAGCCGAAATGACGTCAAATAAAACTGCCTGCATACGGGAGCTGAGGACATACGCGTTGTAACATACACACATGTCGACCAAAACGTATAATTGGAGTCTCTAGCGATATCTCACGCCCATTTAAACCAATTATTCGATGTTGATATCGTACACTTATCCGTCGTCGAAACACATTTCAAAGTTCACTTCATCGCACAGACTGCAGTTCAACTTGCTGGGCTGAGTGGTTCAGACGGAAGAGAGCTCAAGTAGAGTGGGTCGAACACGGCTTAGTATACCTACCTTGTGTCGGGAGATTTACGGGCATGTAAACTAACTCCTGAGGATCTAAACTGGGACCATTTGGCGTTTCCAAGTGGTTAATGGAACGTAAAGTTAATAACATTTATGAACAATATGCCTTTGCTGGCAAGACCTAGTGTTTACTGTGCACTATGTCTTCTGGTATGGGCCAGAGCAATTTTGTTAGTTTAATTTGTCTCAATCTTCTTTTTTTTTTTTTTTTTGCTATTTGCTTTAAGTCGCACCGACACCGATAGGTCTTATGGCGACAATGGGACAGGAAAGATTTAGGAATGGGAAGGAAGCGACCGTGGCCTTAATTAAAATAAAGCCCCAGCATTTTCAGGGCTGCAGACAGTGGGGTTCGAACCCACTATCTCCAGGATACGAGCTCACAGCTGCGCGCCCCTAAGTGTACAGCCAACTTGCCCGGTGTTTCAGCCTTACCCTTGGCTTTGACAATATGAAAGTGACTGAGGTATGAGCGATGCTTGTAATGCCATTCCTTATGCAGCCAGTCCCTGCTATGAATGGTGTGAAAATGTTGCTCATAGGGTCGGTTGGTGCATGCATTTCACTCGGCTTGGCAGACTGATATGTAATAGCAACCTCTGGCTCATTGCGGAAAACAACGGGAAACTGCCTCACTCCTCATTTTCCTAGTACGCCCAGGCCATCTATGACAGCTGATGGTGGAACTGTTGAGGATCGAACCAGCCTTCGGGCTGAGGACTGAACATAATACATACATACATACATACATACATACATACATACATACATACATACATACATACATACATACATACATACATACTGAACCTATGACATTACCTTAAAGGGTTCAATACATACATACATACATACATACATACATACATGCTATTAACATTCAGTTCAACTAAGCTGCTCCGTGCTCCGTTCACTGGAGGTGATTTATCCTCGACCACTCACGTCAAATCTTCTAATGACCTGAAACCAGTATCGCCATGGTACCCATATGGTTGCCTACAGAAGATTATTCTTAATACATCCGAACGATTTATTTATTTATTTATTTATTTTGCTAGTTGCTTTACGACGCACCGACACAGATAGGTCTTATGGTCTTATGGCGACGATGGGACAGGGAAGGGCTAGGAATGGGAAGGAGGCGGCCGTGGCCTTAATTGAGGTACAGCCCCAGCATTTGCCTGCTGTTAAAATGAGAAACCACGGAAAACCATTTTCAGGGCTGCCGACAGTAGGGTTCGAACCTAATATCTCCCGAATACTGGATACTGGTCACACCTAATCGACTGCAGCTATCGAGCTCGGTCCGAACGATTTTAATAATAGTAATAAAAGTAATGATAATCTTATGACTACTGCTGCTGTATGCGGGCATTCTTTAATATGACACTAACTAGGCTGCTTCTGCATCAATTTCGAAGTTCCTCTTTCTGGTAGTGCAAACCGGATCGCTCCTACGTCTGAGATTTAACTAGATTTTTGGTAAACACCAAGTGTGTCACCAGAGATCTTTTACTTGCCGCCATCGAGCAACATGGAGTGTAAACTGAACTTTTCAATGTTGGAAGCATTTCTTAGGTGGAAAGTAGGGTGTCCCCTACTTCGAGAAACGTAAAATTAAGAAATTGCCTCAACTGTTACGAAAGTTGAATTGCTAAAGGGTCAGGGAAAGTTTCAAATTGAGAGTTTTGGATAGCTCTATCAAACAAAAAAATGAAATTCGAAAATCATTTCCGGCCTAAATGCAATTCCGAAAAATCGGCCTAAAAATAGCATGTTTCTTCACCCGTTTTCTTTTTGATTCAAATTCTAGCCAAATTATCATATTTACATAATTCTTTCTGTAATGTATTCGTTGATTCAATACCCTCAGGCATTTTTTGATTTTTTGAAAAATATCCACTCTGCATTGACTCACATTAGCGCTAATAGTGGCTCAAAAAGGCAAACTGCTAATCTAATCGACCGGATAAGGATGATTAAGAAAAGAATTGTAATTTTTACGAATAAATAAAGAACATTTTCTCAAACTTTGTTATATTTTGTTTACCTAAAATTCGTAGCTCATATCCCTAGGAAGTTTACAACACTGAGTTGCTTGCCTGAAGGGCTAGAACTGTGCATTTCTCCGCCTTCCAAAAATCCGTCTATCACGGTCTTGGAATCCGTAGGTTGAAACTGTATCACAGATCCACAAAAGGAGACGATTTTTAAACGAATATTTTTACTTCATGAAATGCCATGTCACTATCGTCCTGCAACTACGTTCCAGAACGGTATGGGAATTATAACCGCATTCCTCGCAATACGCTCTCCAAAATAACAGTTTTTACACTAATAATGAACTTCATATACTTTAAATATTATAACATAATTTTTCTGGTGCTCGAAAAGGGACACTGAAAATAATTTTCCAGGCTAATATCTAAAATAGCAGGGAATATCTTCCAATAATTCGTACCTCTGTAGAATATTGTTCTTTACATGACGCTGTCTAAAATCAAAACGTAATATGTTAGGAATGTTTTCACAAATCTAATTCTTTTAAAAAACGCGATACTGTACATTTTATCGCCCCGTAGTGAAGAGATAACACAAAAATGTGAGGAACTCAATATTTCTCCGCAGCCGTGGTTGAATATAAATTCCTCTGCATTCCATCGCTACTTATTCAACATATTAAATGAAGATCACATACAAACACCCTCTTTTCCATGCAGGTGCGAGTGAGATGAATGAATCAGTACACATAGGCAAGGTACTACACGTAAGAAGTAACAATTTTTTTTTTTTTGCTATGGGCTTTACGTCGCACCGACACAGATAGGTCTTATGGCGACGATGGGATAGGAAAGGCCTAGGAGTTGGAAGGAAGCGGCCGTGGCCTTAATTAAGGTACAGCCCCAGCATTTGCCTGGTGTGAAAATGGGAAACCACGGAAAACCATTTTCAGGGCTGCCGATAGTGGGATTCGAACCTACTATCTCCCGGATGCAAGCTCACAGCCGCGCGCCTCTACACGCACGGCCAACTCGCCCGGTGAAGTAACAATTAATTCTCATAAAGGATTTTAGAAAAGTTAATTATATATAAGCAATTACATCCGAATGTTGTTGACTCTCCATTTGAATTTTTATGTCATTCCTTTTTTTCTATGAACCCTCAAACGTTAACATGAATTATGGTCCCCAAATAATCCAGTAAAACGTACCTAAACCCTTAGATATAAAATCTCTTAATGTTTATAGGCATGCCAAGACCATTACCGACCAGTCATATGTCCTGCAATATATTGTTACGTGCCACCCCCTTTCGGTACTTCCAGGAGGTTAAGTACCATTTCGTCCAGCAACAAATTTCCTTGAAAAACGTGCCATTTCGTCCAGCTCGGTTTTTCAAATTGTTACACAAGTTATTGATTGCCGTCTCGTCCAGACGAAATGTTGACAAGGGTTGAGGCAGTACAAGGCACACTTACATGCACAACCACAGGTTGTGGGATATTCCACACACCACTGCTGTGAAATTCCATTCTTCCCCTCCCACTTTTGTTTATAAACAGAGACTTCATTCGTTCGAATGATCTCTATGAATTAAACATCTTTGTTAATTATGGAGTTTTCAACCACCACAAGGGGTCAACCTAGTTTATTACTTAACGGGTATCGGTATACTGTTAAGAATGAGAAGAAGTGCTGTGAAGTTGTGTGACGTTTTGTTAACCGTTCTTGTAGTGGAAAAGCGTTTACTATAAACCGTGAAATTATTAAGAAAGAGATCCATAATACGCCAGGAAGTACGAGACTCCGTGAGAATGTGCGCTGCTCTGGCCTTTTTAAAGACGACAGATGTGGAGGAAGGCTGGCTACACATCTACAGTGTTGCTGTAGCACATTAGAAACTCAATGAGTTGTTTGACTATTTCATTGACCAGTGGTTAGAAAAGCCTTATTTCAAAATTGATGCATGGAATTGTACCGGCAGGCGACATCGTACCAACAACGCTGTGGAAGGATGGAACCATCGCTTGAATGCATCGTAGGCAAACCACACCCTCGAATAAAACACCTAATTATGACACTAAACAAAGAAGCAGAATATTCTGACACGAAAATCATCAGGATTGACCTAAATTTAGAAGGTCTAAAGAGGAGAAACAAGTACATTGTAATGGGAAACAGAATAGAAAGAGCCATTGAAAAATTGGAGTAGTCACTAGACATTGAAAAGTTTTTGAGGAACGTCTCCTACATAATTGAAATGGATTAAGAGGAACAAAAAAGTTACTGAATTGCATCAGCGTACAACGCATTAGCTGCTGCATACATTGTACATACTGTATATATTTGTAAATAGACACAAAACTTGACAAGGCTAAAAGGCCACTTTTTGCATTGCCAGATTTGGTTTGTGTTTTTAATCAAGCCTTTGTAGTAATGTGAAAATTGGCTGAACGTGACTTCATAGGCAGTCTCGAACAACGCAGTTAATAGTGAGTATATTATATTTAATTTCGTTAGGAATTTTTTATCCAGTGAACTACTTTTTTATTATAAGTCCGATTTTGATGATTGAGGTGTCAAATATTAAAGGGGACTTTCCCTTGATGTTTCAAAAGGACATAATTTCCCTAAAGTCCCTTAGGGCTCCCTCCCCAAAGCCCTTCAAAGTCCCCTTGTAATTTTAATGAATAATCAAATATAATCAAATATTCCTGCTTGATATACGATATAATATTTATTTAAACAGATGTTTTAGTAATGCAAATTTGGATATATTTTAATTATCACCTGATTTGCGAAAATATTTGTTTTTATTCTAACTATGTTGTTTACATTATAAGCATTTCATTGTAAAGTATAGTTGACTGGTGGCAAACAAGCGGAGCGAGTAACGTCCATTATTACAAACATAAAAAAATTACTTATTTCTAACAAGGAACGCAATGAAATGAAACAGTTATTGTAGACCTGTAAAACTGTCAATCATAGGTGTTTGGACGAAATAGCACTAGTGGGCCGGTATAGAATTAACCACCTGCCTCTGTTCGTGAAATTTGGACGAAATGGCACGACAAGCTTCCAGGAAGGGGTTAGTGACTCACACGACCTGGAATCCCCCAGCCGGCTTGTAGGGCGGGGCCTGCCTTTCCGTGTATTGTTCTCGTCGGCCGGCTCACCTATGTGCTTCTTGGAGACTCAGAGGGAATGTTCTGCCTCTAGTGACACCAAGAAAATTCTGGATGAAATCATCCGAGCTATAAAAAGGGGAGGCTAGCCGCGGATAGCCATTAAGCTGGAACTAATACAAAATAAATGCATACGATCAGCGACCAGACTCCCTTTCGACACACCAGTACGCCAACTACGCGATATTGCCAAAGTCAGCTCGATAAGGCACCACATAAGTAAACAAACACTAAGGATGTACACAAAGTCATGGGGTAATAAGATCAACCCGCTAGTAAGCGGGATCGGACGCTACGACGTCGATCTGTACACCAAGTACCCCACACCGAAGCACATTCTGTTCAGTCACAGGGTTGGGTGACCGGGGGTGGGGCGGGGGGACGTTAATCGGCCCCCTCCCCAAGCTGACACCTAGACAATACATAAACACACACACACTGCAGACAACATGTGCCTATGTAAACATGTAAATATGTCCCTTTGATTACAGCTGTCTTTATCCCCAGCGACCAGGCGAGGAAGGATTGATCAGAAACAACTCAAGAAGACGACGGCAACGCAGCCAGATGACCAAGGACGAATCAATCCACCTCCGCCCCCCGACAGAGACACGGGAGCGGAACACCAGCCCGCGCCCTACAACGAAGACAGCAGTACTAATATAGTTATTTATTTGTATTATTTCACACTTATTTAGGTGGAACACTGGACATGAGAGCAGGCAAGCAAGCCGGCACTCGAATGAGTACCTGTATATATATGTTTTCTGATACTAATAACCTTAGCATAGTTGCAGAGCTGCAGTGACAAATGTGTTCCAACAACACCGCATAGAGGGACATCGACAGGCGGAAGAAGATAGACCCTTGCACCAAGTAAGGCTTGGCTCTTAAACCCCCTCTCCAAACGGAGACTTGGCATCAGCGACTGCTGGCTGCTGGGCAATGGTACGAACCTGTGGCCCAAAGCCCAGACGCTAGTAGACCCGAGCCGACCCGGCAGTGACAAGAAGGACTGATCCCCATAATAAGAGACAATGGCAAGGAAATGGTTATGATTGCATGACACATATTCCTAACTTACACAACCTCTTGAATTTTCCAGCCCGCATCCTTGCATGTGCTATCAAAAGATGTCAGGTTTTACATGTAGGCTCTTTCTCTTTTCTGCCTATGTGGTTTTTCCCTGATCCTTCAATACTACACCTTAACGCTACCTTACCAACACAAACCTGGCCGTCGTAGCGAGTCTAACTCGGAAACCGGCAGATACTCCTTGTATCACTTCCCACTCTTCCCTGCTATCTCTTTTCTACTTAGAAACTAATAGCATGTCGGAGGCAATGCAGATTGAGTAGATTGCCACGGCGGGGGAGCGGGCTCCGCCCCCCCCCCCCCCGTAAAAAAAGCGGACAGTCAGTCAGTATTGGACTCGGAGTCAGTGCTGCACTCGGAGTGACAGTTGGGCTCCGAGGTGGAGTCGGTGTGGGATTCGGTGCGTTAGGGTTCGATGGTTGGGCTGAGGGCGACAGAGGTGTTGAGACTACTTCTTAAGTCCCGCCTGGTGACCTAAATCTGGGATCACGTGCCGCGTGCCTAGCCTGTTCTCTCTCGCATAGAAATAGAGCGTTTTTCAATTACAAGGGAGCGCAAGTCCTCCTTTCTCTAATTACGCGCACTGAGACCTCAGTCTCGCGAGTCGGCAGAGAGCCACTCGTGTCCCGAAACAGGTAAATTGTGATGGTTTGGATTCTATTTGTCCTGGAATCGCGTGGAATATTCTCTTTACAGGGTATCATGACATGCTCTTTGAACGGTTACAATATGAAGAGGGTCGTATACCAGTGCACAGTGCCATACAACACATAAATTAATAGAGGAGAGTCATCAAAATCCATTGGATTACGTGATCAGTTTTACTGTTATGCAAGCTACAAGGTAGGCCTACTTGCTTTAGTCGATACTCTTGTAATTATCTCGTCTGTGAATTATCGATCTTCGAAATCAGTCCATGTTTTTACACTAAAACAATATCAATCAGTCCTAGAAATTAATTTGGTCTACTACACATGCTAGTTCGTTAGTTGGTTAGTTAGTTAGTAGTGTTTTATTTTACCTGGCAAGATTAAGGCCTTCAGGACTTTTCTTCCATCTAACCAGGCACTGAAATATATGTACAGTACATTACATTGTATTACATTACAATAATTAGATTAAATACAAATTAAATTAATAATAACACAAAAATGTCCGACTCGTTGGCTGAATGGTCAGCGTACTGGCCTTCGGTGCAGAGGGTCCCGGGTTCGATTCCCGACCAGGTCGGGGATTTTAACCTTAATTGGTTAATTCCATTGGCCCGGGGCTGGGTGTTTGTGTTGTCCCCGACATTCCTGCAACTCACACACCACACATAACACTATCCTCCACCACAATAACACGCAGTTACCCACAAATGGCAGATGCCGCCCACCCTCATCGGAGGGTCTGCCTTACAAGGGCTGCACTCGGCTAGAAATAGCCACACGAAGTTATTATAACATAAAAATGATGAGTGATGAAATTAAATTTAGGCAAAATAAATTAAATATAATAAAAAGAGAATAGAATGACTATGGAATGGTTGTGAGTAGCATCAAGTTTAAATATGACCCTTTGGTGCATAAAATGTCTCCAAAGTGCTTCTTTGAAAGTGCGAATAGAGCTTAACCTTCTGATAGGTACTTTCGAAAGTAGGTTCCACTCACGGCAGACAATTACTGCGAATGAATGATCGTGAATGGTAGCTCTATGGGATAGGTCACAGTACTGCACGTTATCAGGTAGGGACTTGCGAATTACCGAGTTTTCACCTACCATTTGGGATGATGTGACTAATCTAGTGCTGCCACATAACCATAAGTCAGGTGAGTATCGTACTGTGAGGAAGGGAATACCCGCCGTGAAACATTTCTTTAACAAGTTACATTTCCTACTCGCAATAAGCTGACCTTTCACACCGGAGACTGCTGTAATATTCGTTCTGATTTATTGGTTCTTGCTATTTGTAATGAGCTCCACTATTGATCCCTTGATTCCCGGTGTTTTACGAGGCACTACTATAATGCAGCGTGACTGATGTACAGATTTAATCAGTGTTTCAATTAAAATTTGAGGACAATTTACGCTTACAGACATACCGATCCCGTATAGCAGTCAGGAGACATGAGGATCTACAGGAATGGTCCATTCCTGAGCCTGACATTTGAAACAGGGATCTGAGATGTCATGATTTTGCCAAAGTAAAACAAATAATTTAAAGGAATGTGAAATTAACAAACAAATTTTATTAACAAAGAAAGATAAGGAAGAATAAATAAATCTATGTTAGCGAAGAATTCACATCACCCAAATAACATGATACTAGCACTTGATGCTCAAAACTAAAATTAATCAATTCTGGCAAGTCTTTTTCTTGACACTATTTGCAACGACTTTAAATTTCATTTGCAATACATTTATCTTACACCCATTTCTAATGCCACTCTGATTGAAAAATCTCATTAAACAGTCATTAAGAAATTCTCAAAATATGACTCTTGATCACAATAATTTTGAAGTAACAAATAAACTCATGGCCCCTAAATCGAATGAATAAAATGAAAACTGGATTCTGATCGTTACGAAATACCTCGACACTGATTTAAGCGTAAGTAAATTTTGATGAAAAATTGTGTTATACCTATGATTTAATAAATATTTCTTGATCAATTATTTGATTAAATAGAATTAAATCTCTTGATTCAAAATTAAATAATAGAAATGTAGGATTCCAAAACCTATGTTAAATTTGACCTTAACCAACCTTAACACACCAGGCAGTTCACTCAGTTGAGGAGCAAAGCTAAGAAATCCTGTTCTTTTCTTTTCTCCACAAGGAAGGCTTTAGATTTTGACAACTTATGAATCACAGAAAATTTATTACATATTCAAACACTGTATCTGTCCTCCCCGATTAATTCCATAAATAAGGCTTAAATCGTACAGCTGTTGCTATTTCGGTACGTATTCCTTGCTTAGGAATCATTTCGTAAAGAAAAGATCTCATGGCTTTCCTCTTACATATGCTTGCTGTCTTCATAACAGGGGATCATATTTTTATGTCTTTTCATTCCGTGGAATGGGTCCTGGCGGGATGTTGATAAGTACGTAATAAAGAATCTGGCGGAGGGGAACGGCACTACAAGAGCATTAACTGAGGAAAAGTAAGAGTTGTGTCGATCACACCAGCGCTAACTTCCGCTGGAAGAACAGTGTTGAATTCAGCGGGTGGGGGCACCAAAAGCGATGTCTTCCCCTCCAAAATGTTGAATTAAACCCTTGCGAATATACATAATATTTTCTGCATTTGTTATTCTTAAATCTTCAGCCTTGAAGCTAACTGGATGATCATATAGCACCATCAGAAGTTATGCGGTTATAGGGAAACCGAAAACGCCGATGGTAGCACCAAAATGAAGGTTAGATAAGGAGGTAGTTTTCCATTGTTTTCCTCGCTGTGCTACAAAGTGCTGCAGACGACTGAAACAACACGCTGACACACTAGTTGCGCTCTATTACTCACCCATACCTTGCCTGCTTCCATCCTGTCAGAGCCATTAACAATACTGAGACTTCCGTGGAAGCTACATTTTGCTCTGGTCTGTACCGCGGGACAGATGCAAAATATTTGCATTCATCAAGAAAGCCAACATTCCGGAACGTTCAATTATCTTACATAAAATGTCCTTGTCTTAAAATGAGAACTATTTATCAGTTGTTAGCTGATAAAGCTAATTTCCAAGTCTTGCTGGAGAGAGTCAACATTGCTTCATATAAATGACAACATCGAATGATCATTAAAACAAGACCTCGTTCATGATGGCCAAGAAGCAAAAGGATGTTCAGGCCAAACACAAGCAAGGAATGAGGTGTTTGACGGTACAGATACCTTTGTTCCTTTCTTAATGAAAAGTGGGAATACGTTTAGCTAACTGACCTCTATCAGAATTGAGCATGCAAGAACCGAAGCACATTTGTTCAAACATACAACCTACTCTGTAACTACCTCGTAGACGGAAAAAGACAGCCACTATATATATTTATGTGAAACGTCTATCGTAATTTTAGAGAGCGGATTTTGGCATACTTGCATGTTTTGTTTGTTTCAAGTAGAGGCGGTAAACTATCGATAGTAATCGCCATCGATATTTTCCGATATTATGAGCTCTACTACCGATAGTAATCGATAGTTTTCAGAAAGTGGAACGAATCGCATCATTATGCCCGAAAATACAACATTTATTGAACACAATCACAAAAGAAGTAGAAAGCACAACTATTTCATGCTATGTAATTTCTGAAATTCAAATCGGAATAATTCATAAATCTCTTCAGTGGCACGTCCGAGACATTCCCGGGCTGCACGCGCTTGCCCATAACGTGACCGCCCGAGAAATTCTCTTTCAGCTGCAGTATTCATTTTGCGATCGCCCGACAGTTTGCGGGTATTGCAATATCTTTGGAAAAATGTTTCACAGCATTCTCAACGAATGGCAGGAGAGTTTTCAGTTGCTTTCACGAAGTCTTTGACCTAAAATATGCCTTATCTTCTCTCGCCTACATACAGTCTCTGACTACATATAAATCTAATTTCTTGTCCCGTATTGGCATCAACTCAACTAAGGTTAGGTTGAATGGAGAATCCCACCTTCCAAAATGCTAAATAGTCTTTCTGCCGGCACTGAAGTCGCAGGTACCAGAGATACTTAAATGCACTCCTATGAATTGGAACAAACTCCTCACCAGTTAACTGCAAACAGTTGTACAATTTCTGTTGGCGCGAAAAATAAGCCAATGAGGGGGCAAAAAATCTATCGCTGACTACCGATAGTAGGTAACTGACTATCGATGTATGACGATAATGGTTGCTATCGATAACCATCGATAGCACCATCGATAGTTTTCCGCCTCTAGTTTCAAGATATAATATGCCTAAAAGAAATCAAGGCAATTCACACCTGTTAGAATCGAATGGCTAAGTTTTATAGAGCGTATAAATACATAATTGCAGTTTTATTATTATTATGATGCACAAAATAGCATATAATATGCAGTAGTATAGTAATATTCAGTTCGGTACAATGCAAAGGGATGAATCTGTAAAAAATTCGTTTGCCGCCGTAAGCCTTTACAATGCATTGTTCTTGAGAGTCGACAGTCTTAACAAGAGCTTGACAATGTGTAATTGTTTTTCGGTGGCATTTTGGTATTCGGTTCGGATATTAGAATCATAGCAAAATAATGTTTTGCGAGACCTAATGTAGCAGAGATGAGAGATCCCTCCTCGATATTTGGCAGGGACCAACCTACCCGCCCCAAGAAGTGTTCTTACTTTCATAGAAGAATTGAAAAGTAAACAGCCTGAAACTAAATAATACCACCATTTTCTTTGTTCCTATGGTCTTGTCACTAGCAGGATCTAACTAGTCCAGAACAATTGTCTTGTCCAGTCCAATATTGTGTAGTTCTAACCTATCTTTACCCTTCATCTTTCGTGTTATTCTGTAACTGTGGAAAATGCGCCGACGTTGGCAAGCCTGTTTAGTGCACTGCGAGCTTGCCGGATCTATAACCTATACGTTCATTTCTACGTTGTCTGACTCGTTGGCTGAATGGTCAGCGTACTGGCCTTCGGTTCAGAGGGTCCCGGGTTCGATTCCCGGCCGGGTCGGGGAATTTAATCTTCATTAGTTAATTCCAATGGCTCGAGGGCTGGGTGTTTGTGCTGTCCCGAACATCCCTGCAACTCACACATAACACTATCCCTCACCACAATAACTCGCAGTTACCTACACATGGCATATGCCGGCCGCCCACCCTCATCGGAGGGTCTACCTTACAAGGGCTGTACCCGGCTAGAAATAGCCACACGAAACGATTATTTCTTCGTTGTATAAAGACCAGTAATCACTAGAAATCATGGCAAAAGAGAAAGCAGCTAAAAAGCAGCTTTAACAGTTGATATTTCGAGAACCAACCTTATACATGGAGGGAAACTAGTATTTTGCAGAGTATGCAATAGTTCATATATGAGTGCATATATTGCTGTCTTTTAGTGCATGGAGGCATGCATATTTTGCCGTTTGTAGTGCATATGAATATGCCCTCTAGTAATTACGGTGGAAGTAATAAAGAAGTTCGCATAATTTTATTTGTTCATTTAAATTGCCAATAAGTCTTATTAATAATCGTCCACAACATCCACATAAAATATTGCCACCGAGTTTCATCAGCTGATCAGCATCCTCTCCGATCAACACACAGCTTCCCAGTCTTATATACCAAGAAAAATGAGCCTGGATGACTGCAGTGACCGCAGAAATATCCGGAATAAGCTGAAGAAATTGCAGTACAAATTTAAGGGGGTGGTGGTAAGTAGTAGTACCGGTAGTAGTAGTTTCTGCCCAGAAGCGATAACGGCGATTTTGTAGAATCAGTCGAAATAATCTTTTTGTACAATTTGTACGTAGAGGAATTGCCATTTGATTGCATCTGTCTGTAGTTTATTGTGTTGATTGTAACACGCCACAGCTGCAAACAAATTCTTGCCCTTGCCGTCTTTCCCAACACCACGATACGCCCTTCAGAAAAGACCTGCATCAAGTTATTTAAAAATAATCACAGCAATGAAAAGTGCTATCAAAATATTATATTTTAGTTACAAAATGATACTTTCTTGCTGTGTAGTGCACTTAAGATCGTATTCTGCACAAATTTTGCAGAACATTTAGCTATTGTTAGACATTTATTCGACAACAGTGTATAATAATGCCAACAAGAATTTACTGTAGTAACAATCAGTAGCTCGGATACGAACGAACTCTCTTTGCGTGAAGTTAAAAGTAAGCTTATCAGTTGTACAGTTTGATATGTTTCAAACTTTGTTTGAACAGTTTTCGATTAAACATGTTCGTGTATATTTTTGTGTTGTAAAAGTATTATAACTGAGACTTTGGTGCCGGTTACAGAGTATAGTTCTGTAGTTACTGAAAAATGAAACCAATTAAAGTTAAGCCCGAAGATCAAAGTGGTGCATGGTTGGCAGCTTAGCCGTTGAACCACTGAGGCAGTCAAATAAAACCTATTGTGTGTGTATGTTCAGTCTTCAGCCCTAAGGCTGGTTGGATCCTCAACAGCTCTGCCATCAGCTGTCATAGATGGCCTAGGCATCACTGAAGAGGCGTACTAGGGAAATGAGGAGTGAGGTAGTTTCCCGTTGCTTTCCTCACCGAGCCAGAAGTTGCTATTACATATCAGTCTGCCAAGCCCACTGAAATGCATGCATCAACCGACCCTTCATTCATTGCAGGGACTGCCTGCACAAGGAATGGCATTACTAGCATCGCTCATACCTCAGTCACTTTAAATATTATTTATTAATACTCTTACAATAACCAATAATACCTTTCTTCACGTAACTTGACAATATATTGCGTTACTTCTACTTGCTGTAATTCAGTTTGGATTAAGTTATTCGTAGGTTTTACTTTTTATTTGAGGGGGCCAGAATTTTTATTTTGGCAGACGGGTCCGTATCAAATTGGTTACGCCCCTGTTTACGGGAAGAAACAATACTTACAAACTGAGATGGTCTTTCCTTATCTTTTGAACAGCACTGCCGATCTATCGTTGGATTAGACAGTATAAGTAATATATGGGTAGCTGATTCATCTTCTATGTTTAAGGAAATCCAATAGCAGCGCAAATATTTGACTAGAAAGAAGATTAGGAGTTGTAGACTTTAAAGACATTCGTCAGAGAAGCAGTTAACATGGCAGAAGTATTAAACTGACACTTAGTTCACACTCCAGGATTATGTCACAGTGTGTAATTATTAGATTCTATCATACTTCATTTATAGACATCGTGATTTGGCACTTGACTCGAATAAGACTGACGGCAGAGATGAGGTCACTGTGTGGTCTAGTTGAGAAAGCAGACAATGTTGACGATCATAATTATGACTGCTAGGATGATGCCACTCGTATTATTTATGTTGTGTAGTAAATAGGCAAGAATCTACCACCACTATTCCTCCTCCCCCACCCTTCCTCACACTATTCCTCGCGCTCCAAACAGATTAAGCTCTCATACATTATTAATTGATCATTGGCTAATTATATGATATGATCGTATCCTTCATAAGTATCAGGATGGCTTGGCGTAGGTCATAGGGAGTAGTCTATGTGCACACTGCCATTCTTCTTCCTGGCACTTTGTGTGAGTTAGCCCTTCTAGACGTCAACCCCATGTGAAGGAATTCAATCAGCATTCCCCCCTGTGGATGGTGGAGATAGAATAACACCCACGGTGTCCCTTACCTGACGTAAGAGGCGACTAAAATGGGCCCAGGGACTTTGAACTTAGGGAACGTGGATTGGCGATCACGGGGCCCTTAGAGGGGTCCGGACATTGCTTCCACTTTACTTGTGCAATCTATTCTATTCGAAATCCCTTGGTAGACACTTGTTCTTTTCCGACCCCGATGGTATTAGGTTACGAGGCCTAGAGATTCTTTCATTTTCACGCGTGACACTTGTCTTCCTTTGGTTGATACCCGCATTTTTCGAAGTGTCAGACCCCTTCAGTGTTTTCCTCTCTGGTTAGTGTGAATGGAGGATTATTGCCTAGTTGTATTTCCTCTTTAAAACAATAATCACCACCACCACCACCACCACCACAATCAGCATTGCTTGCTTCCTAATGGTTAATAGTGTGTTGTGTTATGTGCGGATGAAAATGTATGTTGAGATGATGACACTCACCCAAGTCCCCGATCCAGTGAAATTAGCCACACGCAGTTAAAATCTTGCGTTCCAGGCGGGAATCGAATCCGGGATACTCTGAACCGAAAGCCACTACTCTGTAATATTCAACCAAGGAGTTGGACTATGTATAGTTCTCGAAATTTCCTCGTTAACGCCTGGCACCCTTTTGAAGTCCACACTACGTTCCAGGTGGACTCTGTCGTTTACGGGGCAAGGATGCTGTCGGCCAAGAGCCGTCTGCTGTTGGTCGAGCTGGTGGTTTTGCTTAACGTTTGAGTCCCCGGTCGTTAACGAGGGAATTGCAAGAACTGTACTTATTACACTGACTGACAGTGACAATGCAACACCAAGGAGGAGTGGTTCGAAAGGGATGAAAGTTGGGGAAAAAACAGAGACGGCACGGACGAATAATTGATGTTTATTTCAAACCGATATGCAGGTTACACAATGCGCACGGCATCGACTCAGTAGGATGTAGGACCACCGCGAGCGGCGATGCACGCAGAAACACGTCGAGGTACAGAGTCAATAAGAGTGCGGATGGTGTCCTGAGGGATGGTTCTCCATTCTCTGTCAACCATTTGCCACAGTTGGTCGTCCGTACGAGGCTGGGGCAGAGTTTGCAAACGGCGTCCAATGAGATCCCACACGTGTTCGATTGGTGAGAGATCCGGAGAGTACGCTGGCCACGGAAGCATCTGTACACCTCGTAGAGCCTGTTGGGAGATGCGAGCAGTGTGTGGGCGGGCATTATCCTGCTGAAACAGAGCATTGGGCAGCCCCTGAAGGTACGGGAGTGCCACCGGCCGCAGCACATGCTGCACGTAGCGGTGGGCATTTAACGCCCCTTGAATACGCACTAGAGGTGACGTGGAATCATACGCAATAGCGCCCCAAACCATGATGCCGCGTTGTCTAGCGGTAGGGCGCTCCACAGTTACTGCCGGATTTGACCTTTCTCCACGCCGACGCCACACTCGTCTGCGGTGACTATCACTGACAGAACAGAAGCGTGACTCATCGGAGAACACGACGTTCCGCCATTCCCTCATCCAAGTCGCTCTAGCCCGGCACCATGCCAGGCGTGCACGTCTATGCTGTGGAGTCAATGGTAGTCTTCTGAGCGGACGCCGGGAGTGCAGGCCTCCTTCAACCAATCGACGGGAAATTGTTCTGGTCGATATTGGAACAGCCAAGGTGTCTTGCACATGCTGAAGAATGGCGGTTGACGTGGCGTGCGGGGCTGCCACCGCTTGGCGGGCGGCGGATGCGCCGATCCTCGCGTGCTGATGTCACTCGGGCTGCGCCTGGACCCCTCGCACGTGCCACATGTCCCTGCGCCAACCATCTTCGCCACAGGCGCTGCACCGTGGACACATCCCTATGGGTAACGGCTGCGATTTGACGAAGCGACCAACCTGCCCTTCTCAGCCCGATCACCATACCCCTCGTAAAGTCGTCTGTCTGCTGGAAATGCCTCCGTTGACGGCGGCCTGGCATTCTTAGCTATACACGTGTCCTGTGGCACACGACAACACGTTCTACAATGACTGTCGGCTGAGAAATCACGGTACGAAGTGGGCCATTCGCCAACGCAGTGTCCCATTTATCGTTCGCTACGTGCGCAGCACAGCGGCGCATTTCACATCATGAGCATACCTCAGTGACGTCAGTCTACCCTGCAATTGGCATAAAGTTCTGACCACTCCTTCTTGGTGTTGCATTTGCTCTGTCAGTCAGTGTATATTGAAATAAATACAGTATCCAAAATATTTTAATTGTTCCTTTCAATAAGCAATGTTATAGTAAGATTTTACTATAATAATAATAATAATAATAATAATAATAATAATAATAATAATAATAATAATAATAATAATAATAATAATAATAATCGTGCCGGGCTGAGTGGCTCAGACGGTTAAGGCGCTGGCCTTCTAACCCCAACTTGGCAGGTTCGATCCTGGCTCAGACCGGTGGTATTTGAAGGTGCTCAAATACGACAACCCCGTGTCGGTAGATTTACTGGCATGTAAAAGAACTCCTGCGGGACTAAATTCCGGCACCTCGGAGTCTCCGAAGACCTTAAAAAGTAGTTAGTGGGACGTAAAGCAAATAACATTATTAATAATAATCGTGTCGGTAGATTTGCTGGCACGTAAAAGAACTCCTGCGGGACTAAATTCCGGCACCTCGGCGTCTCCGAAAACCGTAAAAGAGTAGTTAGTGGGGCGTAAAACAAATAGGTAACATTAATAATAATAATAATAATAATAATAATAATAATAATAATAATAATAATAATAATAATAATAATTCTGGTCTCTTCCTCTTACTGAATGATGTCGACCATCGTAGGATAATTATCAATTCGCTTCCGATATCAGAGCAGCGCCGGCCCTGCAATCAAGGGGTTCCATTCCCTGTCAGGCCAGTGATGTTTACTTTGACATGGGAGTTGTTTGGAGGTTCAGTAGGCCTGCGTGATTACAGTTGAGGAGATATTTGACGGTGAGGTGGTGACCCTGCCTTAGAAAACCAAAACTAACGGCCGAGAGGATTCGTCGCACTGACTTAGCGTCACGTCATAATCTGCAGGTCTTCGGGCTGAGCAGTGGTCGCTTGGAAGGCCGAGACCCGTGAGGGCTGTAGTGCCATGCGATTTGTTTACATCAGAGTTGTTATAACTTGGGTGTGGAACCACTGTCACAGATTCCGCGTCTGGGGCAATATTCTGCGCCCATGTCCCCGTTTCTCTTCTATCTTGCCTTCTATGATCAGTTGTATAAGGCTGCATCAGGCATATTTCATGCGTTTTTGCGAGGGTTGCGGCTTCGCATGATTTCCCAACACGACGTAGTACCTCCTCTTCGGTGACGTGGTCTATTCAGGGACTTTTCAGCATAACTTACCGCTGGACATACACTTTTCAAAAGACTGCGATCTGTTCACTGATGAAGGATTTAGTGTTCGGAAATGCAGCAACATCAACAATAACTACAATTACTACTAATAATAAAATCAACAATACAAATATCTAGCAATAACTACCCGGTCTCCCGAGGAAGCCAGACACGCTATCGAAAAGCTTCATGAGATCATCATCAAAACCGGCCTGGAAATTTGTTATAAAAAAACAGAGTACATTGATTCCGGGAACCCAAACCTGGGAGCACAGGCGACCAAACACGGCAACATCACACAAGTTAATCCCTTCAAGCACTTGGGTGAAATTATCGGAATCACTGGCAACAAAAGAGTACACAAGGAAACCCGCGCAGAAAAAAATTGGTAAACCCTACAGAATCACATGGAATATCTTCAACAAGAAATCATTTTCCGTAAAAGCCAAGCTCTGTCACTTTCTCCCAGAAACACTCTACGCGACTGAGACAACATTGTTAACCAATAACATCAAAAATGGAAAGGCAGATACTGAGGAAAAACGTCATTCACTGGCCGAACTGCTCACTTCAGTCACACGAAAAAGACGTATGACATTCTATGGACAATGAGCACGAATAGATGGTTCGCGATTGACCAAGAAAAATCTTCCTCACCCATACCAAAGTACGCTGGCTAGTAGTCACCCAAAAGGATGACCCTCTAACAACTACACGTACTACATATAGACAGAAAACTAACTCATACAAGTTCACATCCAAGGAACCGACGGCAAGGAAATTGAAACTAAAAAAGGGCATGAACACGACAAAGACAGACGCGAAACGAGAGAATGAGCAAGTTTTGGGAAGACAGGAAAAGAAGAACAAGAATACCCATGCTAACCAATAGTTGCCTCTTAGAGGTGAGCTGCATGAACCATTTTAACCACATAATAGCCCTCCGGCCATTCTTAAATTTCTCCTGGTGCCGGGAATCGAATTCGGGCCTCCGAGTATGGCAGCTAATAATGCTAAAGATTCCGCCAAAGAGGAAGACCAATACTAATAATAATGTCCGACTCGTTGGCTGAACGATCAGCGTACTGACCGTCGGTTCAGAGGGTTCCTGGTTCGATTCCCGGCCGGGTCGGGGATATTAATGTTAATTGGTTAATTCCAATGGCACGGGGGCTGCGTTTATGTGTTGTCTTCATCATCATTTCATCCTCATCACGACGCGCAGGTCGCCTACGGGAGTCAAATAGAAAGACCTGCACCTGGCGAGCCGAACCCGTCCTGGGATATCTCGGCACTAAAAGGCATACGACTAATAATAAATAATAGGAAAATCTAACCCGAGTAAGAAGCAGGCACGCTACTCCTAAATGACGGGGCTGACAAATGGACCACGGCATTTTTTTCCACACGTCTTCATCGATGCATTTGCTACCTTTCATTTACAGTTCAGTATACACCGCTATAAGGGTTGTCTTGCAACTGCGGAGTGCTACATGAACGAGCATAGTACTGGTTATGATAACAAAGTAAGAAGTAATTTATATGGCACCTAGCACACCGAACAAAAAGACTACGGTGGCAAGATTCGATCCATGGATCACGAGCTTGTGAAAGGGAGATCTTGCGCCTTGTGTTGCACATTTGTTGTTTCAGTGTGTCGCGTGTTACTGTTCTTGTGGAGAACTCTTGACATATTCAAATTCCATTTTCCTAGGATTGAGAGGGAGTTAAGCCAGTGAAAATGCTTGCCACGGCCTGCACGTTTATTAAAAATTGGTATAAATCGGTGAGGACACGTTGACAAGGTGACCTTGTCAGTCCAGTGGTATTTCAAGTTGCTGAAACACGCCCGCTTCCTATCGGTAGAATTACCGGCAAGTTAAAGAACTCCTGCGGTACAAAGCTGCGGCACTACGGAATCTCCGAAAACCCATAAAGTAATCAGTGGGACGTAAAACCAATTACTTACACACACATATTCAGCGTTCACCGACCATATGGAACATGTGCTGCGCTACAAATTTGCCTCCATCTGTTATGATCCGTTGCTACCTACTTAAGTGTGTATTGACTTCTGCATCATCCATATCCTTTTCTGGTTCTTCCTCCATTTTAGTATAGGTCTTCCTGGAGTTGTTTTCCTCATTGAAAATCCTTCCAGTTTTGTCGTCATCGTTCACATTTCTCTTCACTGAATCCATCTGCTCCTAATTACATACGCCTTTGTACATCTCATCATTTTCCATTTCCCTCCACTGATCCAGTTACCTTCCACATTCATTTTCATTCATGGAGATGGTGGGTTCGAATTCCACCTTCGTTAGCCCTGAAGATCGTTTTCCGTGGTTTGCCATTCTCTCACCGAGCAAATACTGGAGCTGTGCCTTATTAAATGCCACTGCCACATCCTTCTCAACCCTAGCCCTGTCCTATCTTAGCGACGCCGAAAACCTTTAAAAAAATCTTCCAAATACATCCAGTCTTTTGCGATTACATTTCTGCATGTCTGTGTTACGGATCTGTATAGAACACTGGCTCATATTTCAAGTAACGGACCAGACGTATCTTTTTAATGACCATACACAGTGCTCTTCTTTATTTTTAAGATTACAAATCGCACTGAGTGACAATATGGACATGTTTTAGTAAAATTATACGTATATGCACTCGAAGTACTTGCCTATATATATATATAAGGTAGTATTTGCAAAAAAAAAAAAAAAAAAAAAAAAAAAAAATTCAAGAAATCGAGCCAAACAATTAGATCATTTGGAAGATATTGAACTGCTGCTTTGGCTACAAAAGTAAACAGATTTATCTGGCTTCAACTTTCGTTTGTATTCCACTGGACTGTCTTGAAGAAGTCTCTCATCAAGCTCTTCATAGCGGCACTCCATGTTCACGATTTAATGGTGAAACTTTTCTCCTTGTTCCTCCGAGAAATCTTCCATATTATCCATAAATGTCTCAAGATGAGAGTCCAATCTATGCATTTTGAAAGACATGCGACAGCCTATTTTACCAAAATCATCCACTGGCTCCTTGACCAGAGCCTGATAGTATTTCGCCTTGTGGTTCCCGAGGAAGCCTCCTATCACGGCGATAAAACTTCTCCAGGCTGCCTTTTCTTTTTTTCTGAGCTATTCTACAAGATCTTCCTGCTTCATGATCTTTGTGGCCTCACAAAGATTACTTTAACTTTAGCTTCTGATAACTTAATCTCGAAATATCTGAAATGGTTGGGATTCTTGGTCCAGTCCCTTTACAAATTGTTTCATTCAGTTGAACTTAATATGCAGGTGCGGCATTAAAATCTTGGTTGGATCGATCAATGGTTGCCACTAACATTCTTGTTGCCGACAGTAAACTCAAGACTCTGAGGTCAAATCTCCCCGTTGTAATGCTCGTGGTCGGCTCGGCTACCCCATAAACAAAGATAACACACGCGCGTCTTCACGTACGTACTGTTTTACTTAAGAAACTAGCTCTGGAAAAGGGAATTCTAATGTTCGTTAGTTGGCATATTTCCAATGGCCCAAGTCCAAACCACTTTTCATGCCCCATTTGAAATGCCCGTGACAATAAAGATAGGTCTTCTTTCGGTGACCAATAGCTGCCGTATCGCCTTCTGGTCATTGTCAGCACACAGCATGACGAATAGTCAAGGTTGATGAACAAAGGCAATTATCGCCACAGCACAGCTAACTCGAGAGATAACCGATTGCCAAATGCCTGATTACGACCGAGCTCGATAGCTGCAGTCGCTTAAGTGCGGCCAGTATCCACTAATCGGGAAATAGTGGGTTCGAGCCCCACTGTCGACAGCCCTGAAGATGTTTTTCCGTGGTTTCCCATTTTCACACCAGGAAAATGCCGGGGCTGTACATTAATTAAGGCCACAGCCGCTTCCTCCCAATTCCTAGGCATTTCCTATCCCATCGTCGCCGTAAGACATATCTGTGTCGGTGCGACGTAAGGCAAATAGAAAAAAAAAGTAGCCTGATTACGATTAGCTTAGGACCGGAATTACTGAATACCAACATAGAGCCGAAACAGCAGAAACTCTGGGAGTTGTTTTTTGTAGTCGTGGTACATAAAACAATATTATTTTCATACAACACCCTATGGACGTTATCGTTTCCTGGAAGCAGATACAGTGCATGCTCTAAGCTATTCGGTTATACACTCAGGTTTCTACCAGCTCTCAGATTTTTGAATATAAGGTAAATTGAACCTAGAACTGCGAGCGAATGACTGAGTGTTATAGAAGCAATAGATGCTATAATTAATGGCATCATCAATTTTCCTATTCTAAATGAAGAAAGAAAAATCTTCTTCATCATCTTCTTCTGTCGCCTTTCCCACACTCTTGTGGAGTCGCAGTTACGAACTGTGTCGCACATATGGATTTGATACTGTTTTACGTCCCGACGTCCTGACGACAACCCCACTGGGAGGATGTATTCACGGTTATATGTTTCTATGGTGATTGGTAGTGTGATATGCTGCGTGTATGGCGCGGTGTGTTGGTACAAATACCCAGTCTCTGAGTCGGAAGAATTTACCAGACGCGGCCAAAATCCTCAACCCTGCCAGCTATCAAAACCTCGACCCTCTAAACTGAAGGCTCCGACGCTGACGAGTCAGCTAAGATGCCGGACATTGAACGTCTATTGAGCGGTATATTTGATGTTATTTTCATTGGGTAGATTCTGTATGTATGTTGAGTCATCAGGCTCCCTACAGTTCTACCATCTTCTATCAGAGAAACCCTTTTTTAAGCCTCACATGAAACCTCCACCGAAATCGATTCATATTCCTTATCTTAACCTTTATTTCTTAAGGTGCATCTTCCTGGTGTTGTTATGACTGGCGAGTTTATTTTGGCCCACCTGTAGAATGTATTTCAAAGCACAGCCCGTACCTCTACAACTCCATATAGCGCTCTGATTTTATTAAATATAAATTACATTAATTAAGATATATCATTTCAACTTTTTTCCTCTTTTCAGAGAAACTAGACGTGATTTGTTTTACAATTGACTTTACGTCGCACCGACACAAATAGGTCTTACGGCAACGATCTAGATGTGAATATCATAATATAGGTGTCATTGATCCCTGCAGTGAAATTTGTTTGTTTCTATCAGAATTAGTTCGTGAGAAATAGCGTAAATAACTTTTTTGAAATTTTAGCGACTTTATACCGACATGGTACAATGAAGCATATTGAAGCATTTTGGAGTATCGCAGTTTTGGTGATATTGAAAATATCTGAACTCCACAGTGAGTTTTGAGTACGATTGCTAAATAGTAATGTGAATATTCCAAGACGTTTTTTCTTTTGCGATTTGTTTTGGGTTGCAGGGATACAGACAGGTTTAATGGCGACGATGGGGATAGGACAAGCTCGGGATTAGGAAGAAAACGACCGTGGCCTTAATTAAGGTAAGGTAATTAAGCTAATTAAGGTAAGGTAATATTCCAGGTAGGCCTACCTAATTAAAACTTCAGTCATACTTCTGACGTATGGAATATTACTGTACAAAACATACACAAGGAAAAAGGAGATACATTAGATACATCTTAATATTGTAAGTTACGACGGCGCAAGAATGTCATATTTCGATCAACCGAGTTGCCTGCGCGATTTGTGTCGCGTAGCTATGAGCCTGCATTCGAGAGATGATGGGTTCGATTCCCACCATAGGCTGCCCTGAAAACTCTATTCTGTGTTTACCCATTTGACATCCAGAAAATTCTGATGCTACGCTTTTATTAAGATCATGGCCACTATCTTCACAATCCTAGGAATTTCCCATCCTTGCGTCGCCGAAAACCTTCGGTGTGTTAGTGAGACGTTAAACCGCTAGAAAAGAAATCGTACGCCGTGTGTACCTTGTGCCGTGTTTCGCCCCAGTTTTTTTACAAAATTCTTTTTTTCTGATGTTTTCCATATTTTCTCATGCTTTATTTTTCCTTTTATTATCCATTTAAGGACGGCACACACACACACCCGGTCCCCGAGCCAGTGGATATAACCAATTAAGGTTAAAATCAACCGATCCGGCCGGGAATCGAACCCGAAGTTAAATCAGTGCATTGAGCAAGTTTGAGAACGAACAGAGGGACTCAGAAATGAAAAAGTCTAGACAGAGCAGAACTCATTTTTGTTCAAAGTGGGCGATATTAAACAAGCCGTGTGCGGCAACCTAAACTCGGAACTCAATAGCAATTGTTCACTCAATCACCCTGTAGCAAACTGCAAGTTGTTGACTTTTTAAAATATATATTCACGTGTACGTGTTGTGCTTCTTCTTCCTGCCGACTTCCCAGTTTATTGTTCTCGACACTTTTACAGCCGTATGCCATTTTTGACGGCAAGTCTTTGTGGAGGGATGTACTCAATATTGCGTGTTCTTTGTGCTGGTTGTAGTGTTGTGTGTTCTATGTAGTTGCAAACATGTATTAAGGTGAGACGTGTATTAGGTAATTAAACACACCTAGCACTCATGCTAGAGAAATTAATCATAACCTAACTGGGAACCGAACTGGGGCCCTCCGAAACGAAGACAAGTACACTGATCTTTCATCCCAGTAGTCGGACCTTCACATGTATGCGTTACGAGTGTTATTAGCAGTGATGGTGCAAAGAAAAAGGGTGTAGGCTACAATACGTGCCAAAAACCAGTGCATGTGGTAACAGTGTATCAATGAATGAGGCACGTGAACTTCCGAGTTTCCGAGCTGCTAGATTACACCCAAACTCGTTCTGCTCATTATGATCGGATTTTTTTTAAAAAAAATTAGATTTGCTGTACGTCACACCGACACAGATAGGTCTTATGGCGACGATGAGATAGGAAAGGGCTGGAGTGGGAAGGAAGCGGCCGTGGCCTTAATTAAGGTACAGCCCCAGCATTTGCGTGGTGTGAACATGGGGAACCACAGAAACCCATCTTCACGGCTGCCGACAGTGGGGTTCGAACCCACTATCTTCCGGATGCAAGCTCATACCTGCGCGCCCCTAACTGCACGGCCAACTCGCCCGTGATCAGACAGCATGTATAGTTTTAGATACACTCATTTGCTCAGCGAAGTTCATCGCCTTTTCGGGTTTGATTCTTTCCAGCACTCATTGATCATAATGCTCGAGCAGGAAGCTCAAAAGGAGTCTAGACTTCGAAACGCTGAGCGAGACCGATATGAGTATGAGCGAGTCTACACGTCGTTTTGAACAACTCTATAAATAGTCTGAATGCCTTAGCGACATGTTGCTTCCATTATCGCGATAACTCGATAACAGCTCCTCAACCAGTTGCACATCCTGTAGTTCGCAATTTTCCTGTGTCCCAGAAAGACTCCTGTGACGCTGTAAGCAAGTAATTCATACCTTCTTCTCAACTTCATTACGTATGCGTTCGAACTGTGTACATTTTATTAACTGCCGTGCCCAGAACCCAATGTAGGCACCTTTGAACTTTGTCTCCATCATACCGCTCGTGGGCTGCAATAGGGGTACAAAAAAAATAATAATAAAAAAATAAAAAATAAAAAAAATTCGGAGTTATTGCAGACTCTAGCATTGTCCGTATTTTTAAAATTATTATTATAAGTCGCAAACTCCCAAGACAGGTCAACATAATCTACAAGAAAACATTGCAGCAGTAATTGACACATTGCAAAATGTCTAAAATAGGTCATGGCTTCGGTAAGGGGAATGAAGTAACATTTTTATTAATTGAGCTACAGTATTATTTAGCCATTTAGTACCGCTTACTCTTTATTCGACAAATTAATCGTATGATTTCTGTATTTCGCTTCTAAGGGAAACTTTGTCCGGTTCCACCGCTAAATGGTTAGCATGATGGCCTTTGATCACGGGGGTCCCGGGTTCGATTCCCGGTAGGGTCGGGAATTTTAACCAGCATTGGTTAATTTCTCTGGCACGGGGGCTGGTCTTCTTCATAATTTCATCCTCATCATGACGCGCAGGTCGCCTACGGGAGTTAGATCGAAAGACCTGCACCTGGCAAGCCGAACATGTCCTCGGACACTCCCGGCACTAAAAGCCATACGCCATTTCATTTCAAGGGAAACTTTGCACTCATTCATCTAAGACCTTGATTTTTTAAGCACCGGGCGAGTTGGCCGTGCGGTTAGGAGCGCGCAGCTGTGAGCTCGCATCCGGGAGATAGTGGGTTCGAATCCCACGTCCTTCCCATTCCTAGGCCTTTCCTATCCCATCGCCGCCATAAGACCTATCCGGGAGATAGTGGGTTCGAATCCCACGTCCTTCCCATTCCTAGGCCTTTCCTATCCCATCGCCGCCATAAGACCTATCTGTGTCGGAGCGACGTAAAGCAACTAGCAATAATAATAATAATAATAATAATAATAATAATAATAATAATAATAATAATAATAATAATAATAATAATAATAATAATAATAATAATACCGGGCGAGTTGGCCGTGCGCGTAGAGGCGCGGGGCTGTGAGCTTGCATCCGGGAGATAGTAGGTTCGAATCCCACTATCGGCAGCCCTGAAGATGGTTTTCCGTGGTTTCCCATTTTCACACCAGGCAAATGCTGGGGCTGTACCTTAATTAAGGCCACGGCCGCTTCCTTCCAACTCCTAGGCCTTTCCTATCCCATCGTCGCCATAAGACCTATCTGTGTCGGTGCGGCGTAAAGCCCCTAGTAATAATAATAATAATAATAATAATAATAATAAAACAAATTTTAAGTTGTGCCAGTATTGCAGCTCATGAGTGATATGAGGATACTGAGACCCTCGATCTTCCTCCTCATTTCTTTTCACAATAACCTTGGTTAAACTTAACATTATATGTATGGGAGACAAGATCACTCTTTCAGGAGCAACAAAGGGTTTTTCTTTAACATTCATTTTCCTTCAGGAGTAAGTAAAGCACGGGAAAATAAGTTTCTTGGTATATAATGTTATTTTCCATCATATTTTCCATCTTCCCAAATTGGAGCCTGGAATAGAAAAACAAATTCCATTTTGAAGCAGGAGGAAAATTAGTTTGAGGAGCACCCACTACCTTCCAGGAAAGAAAAATCGCATAACACTACGTTGTTCGTACGTGCCCCGTAAAAGTAAACCGTGCTTTAACGATTGGAAAAAAAAAAATACATTGGCAAAGACGTTAAATACTGAGGGCATTTAAAATGTGGAAGAATAAAGTTCACAATAAAATAATGGTCGTTATGGTTTCAGTTCAAGAATTCACGTTGACCTGTAGCAATCAGAGGCATCTCTAACAGTCTGCTGACGTCAACCACTGGGTAAATTTCGGTAACCAAGCCCCTAATTGGAACGTTTCATAACTCTAAATCTGAGAATTCTTATAATCGTACTCGTGAATTTCGTGCCTGTTGTCCCCAGTTTATAAGAAGAGCGGTCAATGGGCCCAGGGTTCGATTCCCTATTAGGCTGAGGATTTCAGTCGCGTCTGGTTAACTCCTGTGGTTGTGATCGCCTCAATACACAACTTGATTTACATACAACACATGCCATTACAAATCACCACAGAAACACGTACCGTAATATTGAATAGTAGCTGTTACAGACGGCTTCGCTCGCGAGGATTTCGTAATTTGATAAAAAATACTTGTTCCTCGGTACTGCACTAAGACATTATCTGTAAATCCCTAAAGTATAAAACTCACCGAAAAATTGCCTTTCATTTATCTCAGAACCTCTTTGTAAACCACATTTGTGGCATTGCCTTTTTCGCCGTTTTTGCCGTTTTCTTTATTTCTAAAGGAGATTCCAAATACCAAATTTCACGTCTGCAACATCTTAATTTTTGAGATATAAGTATCCTCATAAAGAGAATTCAACTGGTTCTTCACATATTTTCGATCTCCAGCTTAAGTTTATTTTCCGAAAACAAAAAGTACGTGTTTCATTATTTTTAAAGGAGACTACAATTACCAATTATCACGTCTGTAACGTGATACGTTTATGAGATATAATGTAGATATACTAAATGTAATATCTGCCCCGCTCCTTGGCTAAGTGGTCAGCGTTGATGTCTTCGGTTCACAGGGTTCCGGCTTCGTTTCCGGGCTAGGTCGGGGTTTTTAATCGCATGTGATTAATTCTACTGGCTCGGGGACAGTTTGTTTGTGTTTGTCCCAACATTTTCCTCTTCATATTCACTCAACACACCACATTACCAACCACAACAGGAGCACGCAATAGTAATTACATTCCTACACATACAGTCGCCGTCAAGAAGGACATCCAGCCGTAAAACAGGGTCAAATCCACAGACGCATGACACAGTTCGCACCCGCAACCCCACAGATGTGGGTAAAGCGGTAGAAGAAGAAGATACTCATTTTAACAATTCACCCGCTTTTTTATTCTTTTCACCCCATTAAGTGGATTTTCCAAAATAAAGTGTGTTTATTTTTAAAGGAGATTCTAAGTATAAATTTTTACGTCTGTAACATTCATTTTCTGAGATATATGTATCCTCATATAAATAATTCAACTCTTTCCTCACTTCTGTTCACCCCCCCCCCCCTCAAGTGGATTTTCTGAAAACGAACATTCGTGTTCTTTTATTTTTACAGGGGATTCCAAATACCAATTTTCATGTCTGTAACATGTTAGGCTTTTGTGATATATTGAAGAAAATTTCGCTGCTGTAGGATCCTGGAACTGATGTTGCCATGGTTACGGCAGTTCATTTCTTTATCCGATTCCTAGAGCAGGGATAGTGTGGTGCGAATATCTCCATAACGGTTGGTTTTAGGGCCTTAAAACATGGTTTTCGGTCCCGCAGGGCTTACCGAGTTTTGTTCTTTGCTTCAAGGAGATTAAATTAAGCTGTGTCTCATCCTCGAATGACAAATTCGATATTTTGCCTACATTAGCCTATTATTTTTATATCTTCCCCCTCGTGCCCCCCACCTCGAATTTTTTGAAAATAAAATAGAGCCCATGTTACTCACTGGCAATGTAATTTCTATAGGTGAAGTAATTTTTATAATCGCTTCAGTAGTTTTTGAGTCTGTTACAAACATACACTTTTTCCTCTTTTATAATATTAGTGTAGATGTCCATCCACATAGGTTTGGAGTTAGGAATGGTATCCGGCCGTGAAACTGGTTCCTACGTAGTGTGGTCCTTAGTAACTGAAAATTCCAGGAAGAAGTAAAATGTTAGGTACCTGATTAACGTCTGGTTTTGACGGAAACTACTAATGGTCTTATCAGTCGTCTGGTTTTAACGAAATTTTGTCCCTCAGGAGTTTCTTAATTGGCCAGGCTGAGTCGCTCAGACAACAGAGCGGTGCGGGTAGGTATCCCACATCACTCCAATGGTATTTGAAGGTGCTTAAATACGACAGTCTCGTGTCAGTAGATTTATTATATGTAAAAGAACTCGCGCGGGGCAAAATTCCGGCACCATCGCATCTTAAAAATTGTAAATGTAATTAATGGGTCGTTCATTAACTAGTGAAAGTTCAATGACACGGAGTTGTATTTCGAATATCCTCAAATATCACTGATCTCGGCTGGGATCGAACCCTTTCTTTGCCTTGGGAAGTCGAGGTTAACTAATAACGTCTTGCGCTTCTGAGATCAGCCACGTTAACCAATTGTAACGAACACAACTAGAAATATATTATCACAAAATGATCAGTAAAGGAAATAATATTTTTGTATAGACCATGATATAAATCTCGTTACTAGGCTAGAACGAACAGCATCAAGCAAGGAGAAGGAAGGCAGAGAAGAAGCCAAGCTCCTAGCATACAGTGTTGCAGGCGTGCTTGTATTCTTGGCAACACTGTATTGTCGGCCAGCACACAGATAAACACTTGTTATCGGGACCTTGAACCCAGCAGCCAGCGATAAGGCAGTACGGCTGGCCTTCAGCTACACAACCCAAAACTAAACTCCGTAATAACATTCCTCCAAGATTCCTTTAGTATTCATGTAGAGCTTTCAAGATAAAATATAGCTTCCCGACAATGTAGCGTATCAGTTAAGAGAACAAAAAGAGGAAATATGTGTGTTACGGATGAAATAGACACGATTGCGATACATGTCACGCGCCAACAATGTAGAAAACCGATAAATCAATCAAATACCGCGAGTTGAACTTAGCCCTCGAAGAGTGGAGACAAAGATGGAGAAATTAGTCGTTTCGAAATTCTTAGTCCCGTGGTACAGAGGGGGGCGGGGGAGAGTATCGTGCCTGCCTTTTACATGAATGTCCAGGGTTCGAATCCCAGCTGGTTAAGGAATTTTCATCCTGGATTGAGGGCTGGAAAAGATTACACTCAGCTCTGTAAGACTGACTGATGACCTGTTTGATAAGAGAAGCCGCGGATACGGTCAAGAAAGCTGAACAATACGGCTTAGAATTTCTTCACGGTCACCACGCAGTACTCCAGTACTCTGGTTGGACAACAGTCATCTTGGCAGCTAAGGTCTCGGATTTGTTTTAGACAGGGCCGGTGACCTATATGTTTAAACAATAAGCATCATCATCATCATGTTATAGACATTTCGAAATGGTAATCCGAAAATTTGGAGAATGAATTGGATCTCTGTAAGTCGTAGTTAAAAGCAACGATGGCACAATATAGGGTATGAAGCTGACCTATCAAAATAATAGAGATAATTTCCATCTCAGAAGGTTACTTGAAGCAGAGTCCGACTCGTTGGCTGAATGGTCAGCGTTCTGGCCTTCGGGTCCCGGGTTCGATTCCCGACCGGGTCGGGGATTTTAACCTTCATTGGTTAATTCCATTGGCCCGGGGGCTGGTTGTTTGTGCTGTCCCCAACATCCCTGCAACTCACACACCACACATAACACTACCCTCCACCGCAATAACACGCAGTTACCTACACATGGCAGATGCCACCCACCCTCATCGGAGGGTCTGCCTTACAAGGGTTGCCCTCGGCTAGAAATAGCCACACGAAATTATCATTACTTGAAGCAGAAGGGATAAGAATTCCTCGTTTCGAAGCATTACTTGTGAACAGGTCCCGTTGAAATAGAAATGAAATTAAATGAAATGAAAAACGCGAGGTAATGGTTGTCTGTCTGACAGCTCATCAACCCAGAAGCTGGTTGAATCCTCAAATACAAGCACCAAAAGCCGATGGTGGTGCCGAAGTAAGGCGTACTAAGGAAGGTGAGGAGCAAGGTAGTTTGCTATTGCTTTCCTCACTAGACCAGAAAGTGCTATTGCAGCACGACTGATCCCTATGAGCAACAAATTTCCTGACACTCAGACGCAGTGGTCGTGCTTCGAATGTCATTACTCAGCATCATCCATACCCTTGCAGCTTCCATATTGTCACAACCATGGATGAGACTGAGACTTCGGTGGAAGCTACACTTTGCTCTGGTCTGCGCCAAGAGAGAGAGATGCCAAAGTAAAACAGCATCCATCAAGAAATGGCAGTAGTCAGAGGTGATGGTTATTATTGTTTTAAGGGGAAGTACAACTAGGCAACTATTCCTCTTAATGTTAATGAGAGTAAGAAATGGAGAGTTACGACTCTTCGAGGAATGAAGATATCGAAAAAAGAGTCCGACTCGTTGGCTGAATGGTCAGCGTACTGGCCTTCGGTTCAGAGGGTCCCGGGTTCGATTCCCGGGCGGGGCGGTGATTTTAACCTTAATTGGTTAATTCCAATGGCTCGGGGAGTGGGTGTGTGTGGCGTATTCAGCATTAGAAATCATCCTAGGTAGGACCCTCATCTTCGCAAATAAGCAGGTCGCCTAATAGGCGGTCTACGAGAAAAAGACCCGCACCAGGCCTCTCCGGAGGCCATACGCCATTATCATTATTATCGGAAAAAGAAGGGAAGGGCCTCGATAGCAGTGAAAATGAGACTTCCTAAGCTTCGCAAATCCAATATCGTCGATAAGATGTGAAGAGTCCACGAAGGGACTTGGCACAAATAATATGAAGCAATTTCCGACTCAGCCAGAAGCCCCACGGACGCTAACCCTCACTCTCAAGTTGAGACCCCTTCGGGGTCCCCATTTAGTCATTCTCAGGACAGGCATGGGACACCATAGGTGTATTCTACAACTCCACCTATAGGTGGAAAATGACAGGGTATTAAGTTAAGAAATTAGTCCATTAAGTAGTTAAGGCAGAAAATGGTTAGTATTTAGTCGAAAAAATAATAAAATAGACCTTCCGAAGTTGGTTCATGTCAAACGAGGAAGATGGGCTAGTTTAATCAAAATTATGGTGGCGAAAAAGTGGAGGATTCTTTCTGAAATAATGATGAGAAACTACGACGTATAAATTATACTTTTCTGAATGGAGCTGGCTAAGGATGGAGAACAATTCATGCTTTCGAAATAGTTAAGTCAGAGACGGAGAATAAAAGTCGTTCTGTATTACAAGTGAGAGAAGATCACCAGGTCATGAAGTCACCGCCGCCAACATACATACTATATCGTTTTACACTTTTTTCTACCCAAATGAAGTACATTACACATCAGTTGTCACGTCCACCTCCTCAACATAATCTCCTTGTTACTGTATGTACTTTTGCATTGATGTGTCAGTCTCTTCAGACCTTCCTGGAACCATTCTTTCGGAGTGCTGCTTACCCATGCCTTGACAGTTGTGTCCATTTCTGCAAAATCCGCAAAACGGCGACCACACAGAGTTTTCGCAGAGGTTTCTTCATGTTCCCGACCAGGTGATATTCACTTGGTGCCAAGTCGGGAGAGCATGGTGGGTGTGGTAGCACTGTGAATGCCGTTTGTTCAATGGCAGCGGTGGTTTCTTGCCTAGTGTGAGGCCGGACATTGTCATGTTGCAGAAGCACGCCTTTAGCCTATTTTGCTGGCCGCTTAGTTTGCATGGCACGACGTAAGCGCTTAAGGGTTGCCACATATGCTGCACTGTTAATCGTAGCCCCAAATTCCAGTCAGTCAATGAGGATGATGCCCTTTGTGTCTCAGAACACTATCACCATTCGCTTGCCAACTGATGGCACTGTTCGACATTTATTTGGCGGTGGAATGCCCTTATGCTTCCATTGCATCGATTGTTGTTTCGTTTTTCGCCCACGGTAATGGTGTTATGTCTCATCATCAGTCACAAGCCTAGCCATGAAGTCGGCTGGATCTTGTTCATGGCGTTGCAAAAGTTCTCTGCACACGTCCACACCCCTCTGCTTTTCGTCTGCAGACAAGAGTCTAGGCACCCACGTGGATGACACCTTCCCCAACTGTAAGAGGCCGTGCACGATCCGCTGCAGGGTGTTTCGGCTAATTCTCGTGGCTGCCTCCACTTTCGTAAATGTGATTCATTTGTTTCCTTGGATGGCCTGTTGGACCCGGGCAATGTTGGTTGGTGTTGTCACTGCCACATTCCTTCCAGAACTGGTTCCCTTGTTCCACCCAGTTTAAACTGTTTTCCGTGACGGCGCATGTTCTCCACAGACTGCCACCAAGCGTCGATGAATTTCTGCAGTGGTCACGCTTTCTTTCCATAGGGACCAAGTCGTATAGTGCTGTCCCTGACAGTTGATTTCCATGTTGTCTGCTCCTACGCTGACAGTGTTGTTATGAAATGGCTATGACGAGTGCATTCGTTGACCCCTGTGCGTGTGCTGCTACCAAACGGTGAAACAATTCACTAGATGCACGTGACCACCTTCAAAAGTGAAATGTGAACCATACCCAAACGTACACAAAATAAAGTGTAAAACAAATATAGTACACCCGTAGTACATACCTTACATACATCATCTGAGGAGGCGTACTAAGGAAATGATGAGGGAAGTAACTTCCCGTTGCTTTCCTCACGTTTCGGAATGTACTACTACATATCAGTATAACAAACCAAATGAAATACATACACCTACCGACGCCATGAGTAATATTTTTATATCACTCATCACAGGACATGATTGTTCAAGTCTACAGTCATAGCCAAAGAGAAGACCGAGACAAGTCAATGAAAGTAACAAACCAGAACACACCATGCACTGTAAGTACTGTATCTCACCAGCGATGGATATGGCATTATTATTATTATTATTATTATTATTATTATAATTTATTAAAGTTACTTCTGGCTTCATGGCTAACTGTTAAGCATGCTGACCGTCGGTCGAAGGGGTTATGGGTGTAATTTCCGGCCGGGTGAAGGATTTTAACCCTCATTGGTTAATTCCTCTTTCTCGGGGACTGGGATTTTGTGCCATCTTCAACAGTAGGTTTCATCCTGGTAAGGGGAATTATCCTCATAGACACGCAGGTCTACTTGACACCGGACCGCACGTCATTGCCCATTATTATTATTATTATTATTATTATTATTATTATTATTATTATTATTATTATTATTATTATTATTATTGAAACCATTAAATACAGGGCCTCACCATTATCCTTTTCCTCTCCCTGTTTATGCCTTGCTCTCTACGGCAGAATTTCTAGATTACGTGGGCGATCCTCTATTCACCTCACACTATTATTTCTTTCTTGCTTTTGTGCGTTAACGAGTGTTGTGGCAGAGCGTCTTAACGCGCTAAGCTCTGTATTCGGGAGACGAATCGGTTCGAATCCCACCATCGGCTGTCCTGAGAATGGTTTTCTGTGGTTTCCCATTTTCACTTTCAGGTAAAAGACGGTGAAGATCGTGTTCATATGCCACAACCGATTCCTTCCACCTTCTTACCCAATTTCATCCACTATCATCCATTTCATCTGAATTTCCTCTTCAACTGAGGTTGACAACAGGAAAGGCATGCAGTTGTAAACAACACGCGATATAATTTCATCGTACCTCACTCCTGACCCCGTATCAAGAAACGTGAGTAAGGCATTGTCCTCATCAACTGTTACCAGAAACTTATGTAAAGTCTGACAATAGAGCTACAAGAAGGGATTGATTTGGGCTATTAACTCACTTCAACCGAGTTTGTTAACCGCGTGGTATGATTCGTGTAGGCGTAACCTAGCCTAGCGCTCAGGATATGTACTTTAGTAGTGGCATTGCGTTGGAGATAGTATTTCATGGTCTTTCTTTCCATTTTCACGTCAGGTGGAGGCAGCTACCTTCCCAGTCCTAGTCAATGCTGAAAAGTTGAATGCGTCAGTGTGCTAGAAAATCCTGTTCATGTGATGAAAATTATGAGGTTTACGTAATTACATTATTTAGTACTATTTAGCCGTAACTGTAGAAGGTTTATAATCAAATCATCATTTTACACCTCGAACCAATGCCGTGCAAAGCTCACTTCCTCCTCGGTTCGTGAAATAGGTATTTGATAGCCCAATCCTAGTGCACGAACAAACGCATTGTGTGTGATCCTGTAAACCAGGATATCAGCTACGGTAACTGTCCGACTCGTTGGCTGAACGGTCAGTGTACTGGCCTTCGGTTCAGAGGGTCCCGGGGTCGATTCCCGGCCGGGTCGGGGGATTTTAACCTTAATTCGTTAATTCCAATGGCAAGGGGGATGGGTGTATGTGTGTTGTCTTCATCATCATTTCATCCTCATCACGACGCGCAGGTCGCCTACAGGAGTCAAATAGAAAGACCTGCACCTGGCGAGCCGAACCCATCCTGGGATATCCCGGCACTAAAATCCATACGACATTTCATTTCAGCTACGGTAGGTTAAGTAAGAGCAGATGTCTCCCAATATTTTCTGACTTCCCATTCTTCTAACGTGTTCAAGCAGCGAGGTGGCTAAACCGGTAGAATATAAGTTCAATGGTGCTACTGTTCGATGTTCAGTTTGTATTCCCAACAGGAGAAAAGCGGGGGAAGAGCAACGATGTGCGTAGTAAGGCAATACACCACTGACTGTTCGGATAAATGCGTAACAATATAATTTTCAGCTCTCTCTCTCTCTCCTGTTCATATGCTGAAAATTAAGAGACTTGCATAATTACTTTGAAGTACTTTTTAACCTGAAGTCCATCTCCACGACTGACTGGTCAGCGTCGAAGTCTTCGGTTCGAAAGGTCCGGGTTCAATATCCGGTGGGATAAGGGATTTTAATCGCGTCTGGCTAATCCCTCTGACTCCAGAATTGGGTGTTTGTGTTTGTCCCAAAACTCTTCTCTTTATACACAGACAACATATCACACTATCAAACCACACAAACACGTAATAGTGAACACATCCCTCCACATACGATTGGTGCCAGGATGGGCATCCCGTCGTAAAACAGGGTCAAGTCCACATGTGCTGCACAGTTCGTACCTGCGACACCACCAGGGTAAGGGAAAAGTGGAAGAAGAAGTTCTTTTTAACAAGAGCAGTACTAGTAGGTCGTCAATGTAGATTTAATACTTCATTTACTGAGCTAGTTGGCCCTGCGGTTAGGGTCACGTAGCTGTGAGCTTGCACTCGAGAGATAGCTGGTTCGACCCCCCTCCCCCCTGTCGGCAGTCCTGAAGATGGTTTTCCGTGGTTTCTCATTTTCATACCAGGAAAATGCTGGGGTTGTGTCTTAATTAATGCCACGACCCCTTCCTTCCCACTCCAAGACCTCTCCTACCTCATCATTGCCATAAGACCTATCTGTGTTGGTGCAACTTAAAGCAAATTGTAAAATAAATAAATAAATAAATAAATAAATAAAATAAATAAATAAATAAATAAATACTTAACATCCTCGTATTCCATATGTGTTCTTGAGGAGCAGTTACGTATAAAAGTAATTAGTTCCAGCCTGACCACATTTATTCCCAGTTTTGTTGCAGGCTGTGTGAAATGAGTGAAGTCAAGAAGCTTACGTGGCTACAATAGTTGCCCAGGTAACTCCTGACAATAAGCATTTACTTGGTTTGAAAATGGGAAACCACGGAAAACCATATTTAGAATTGCTGATGGTGGGGTTTGAACCTTCCATCTCTTGAGTGCAAACATACACGTAAGTAAACCAAACCGCTTAACAAATTCGCTCGGTTAATAGGAAGTCGAGCTATTAAGAAGAGAGACGTGTGTATGTGTCCAACCCTTGTCCTACTTCTATACGGGGGTCGGCTATGAAGTATGAAAGGAAATAGCGTATGGCTTTTAGTGCCGGGAGTGTCCGAGGACAAGTTCGGCTCGCCAGATGCAGGTCTTACGATCTGACACCCTTAGGCGACTGCCGTGTCGTGATGAGGATGAAATGATGATGAAGACGACACATACACCCAGTCCCCGTGTCAGCGAAATTAACCAATTTTGGTTAAAATTCCTGACCCTGCCGGGAATCGAACCCGGGTCCCCTGTGACCAGAGGCCAGCACGCTAACCATTTAGCCATGGAGCCGGACGGCTATGAAGTGAGATGAACCTTCGTAGCGAATTCTTCCGACCGGATGCCGTCCCTGGCGTCAGCCTCATCAGACGAAGTCATGAGATGAAATGAATGATGTGATCTATGGTAGTAGGAAGAGAGAGGGTGAAACTCGGTGCCGGCACATGGCCTACTCTTGTCGAATAGTACTAAGGACAGTGCTCAAGTCTTAACGTCCCCATCCGAGGGACGAATCAGCATCCAAATTAACTCTGCAGAGAAGTGTCAAATTGAATCCGGGCTTTTGTCACGCAATCTAGTAATTACAGTAGTAATTGCATTCCAACATTTCTCCTACACTGCCGTCACACATTCTGATAGTGAAAATGTTTTCGACCAACGGAACACAAACCGGCTATCAGGGTGTCAGACTGATGTCCGGGCATTTGTGGTCACCACAAAATCACGGACATTTGCGGTCACAGAAATTCCCCAGCAGTCATAGGAGAATTGCGGTCAATGCAGCAGGGGGTGGGCCTCATTAGCTTAGTCTCAGGGTATCCCCTACTAACCTGCCTGGGCTCCTGCTCGCTCGCTCTCTAGATCAACATTCTTCTCTCGCGCGCATTATTTAGAGACTGATACCTTCAGCCACAGATACCATTCTACAGCATATCGTTGAGCGCATTACAATGGTTATATGTACAGAAAGTATAGGGAAAGTCAATATGGAATCATCACCTGGGTGTGTCTGAAGGAGAAGAACAACTATTGTCATGTTTTTGGAAACATACAATTCTGCAATTTATAAAAAAAATGTATAAAACATCTCTATGTATATTGTGTTGAAATTTGGATTAGATCAGATGGCGGGTATTTGAGTAACAATGTTTTACACACGGTTGAAACACGTTTAAAAACGGGCACTTTTTGCTTTCCACCTGCGATAAAAATATTATAATAATTACACATTCAAAACCTAACGTAAACTGAAACGAAGAAAATGATGACGTCATTTGATTTTCTGTAGGTCTATTGGTTAATGAATGAACAACCTCCAAACTCGAGTGCATATAATAATTTGGTCACCCGGCGAGTTGGCCGTGCGCGTAGAGGCGCGCGGCTGTGAGCTTGCATCCGGGAGATAGTAGGTTCGAATCCCACTATCGAGAGCCCTGAAGATGGTTTTCCGTGGTTTCCCATTTTCACACCAGGCAAATGCTGGGGCTGTACCTTAATTAAGGCCACGGCCGAGTCCTTCCAACTCCTAGGCCTTTCCTATCCCATCGCCGCCATAAGACCTATCTGTGTCGGTGCGACGTAAAGCCCCTAGCAAAAAAAAAAGAATAATAATTTGGTCGGCGGTAAATTATATGTTTTAAAATGCAGATTCCCATTACACTTTATCCAGAATGTTAATGTAGAAAGAGCGAGCAGGAACCCAGGCAGGTTAGTGGGGATACCCTGAGATTAAGCTAATGAAGCCCACTCCCTGTTGCAGGGACCGAACATCTCGTGTGACTGCTGGGGAATTTTTGCTATGTGCACAATTTCACCCCAGTAACCGCAAATTTCCGGTGACCGCAAATGTCCGTGACAGCAAATATCCGGCAGCCGTCAGACCATACAGACTTGACGCTTTAAAGGTCATGGTCGCCAGACTAGTATTATGTTATTTCGAAGGGGCAAAACTGGTCTGGCACAGAGTAACCACTCTATAACACCAACGAAACGCACGTTTACTACACTCACTGCAACCTCTTGACTACGCTTGTCGATGCATTATTTTAATAAAGAAAACCAGGAGAAAAGTCAACTATTGTACAATCTGCGCTGATAGCCACCATAAGGTGAGGAACAACAACGTCAACAACAATACCAACAACACCATTAACAATATCTCCATGGCACTACTGCCCTGTTGGACCTTAGCCTACCAAGGGACGGCCGCTTAGCCCGAAGAGCCGTTGATTACGAGGTGACGCGTGTTCGGTGCGACGACTCCTCCAGGTCGTTATTCTTGGATTTTTAGACAGGGTCCGCTATCTCACTGTAAACAACTCTTCAATTTTTTCCCACGTAGGCTGAGTGGACATTCCGGTAAAAATCCCTCATCTGGCCGATTATCGAACTCGGTGTCTACGGGCCAGAGGCAGCTCACTATTCCTAGATCGCAGGGCCGTCAATAAATGAATTAATACACATTCCACCGGCATATTTAAATTATAGTTTAACATATTTTGTTGTGACATCAAACATGTAGAATCCTTCTTTCACCAGACAGAACAGAATAAAACAAGTAGGAGAACAGCCAACTGTTCCAACTCAAAATATAGTCTACCTGTCACAATGCAGAGAATGCCACGGCAAGAAATATGAGTGCTATGAAGGAGCATAAAAATGAACTATAATAAAAGCCTGCGACCTATCGCTCCGACACATTGTCTATTTTTCATATTTTTACTCCTTAGCGTTTGAATTTTTCGAAGGAAATACTATATAAAAAGACTTGGTTGGCTCTATTAGGTATAACTGCTCTAGTTTTTTTACATGAAAAGTCTGAAGTGTACTGTAATTTGAAGCAATAAACAAGTTGAAACTTTTACATAGTTTTTAAATTAATTTAAATTTTTATTTGGAAAATTTTTATCCACGAATAACATTTTGTATAACAGTTGTGAATGATGTGTGAAGTAAGAAATGTGCGATTAATTTCACGTTATTCCGTTTTTACTACATTAGTTGTTTTGTGAAGAATACTTGCCAATACCCCATCGTTGGCAGTCACCATTCTGCGCACATGAGTTTTTTCGCGAAAAGTACTTGCCACCACTCCGTCACTTACAGTCACTATTCCGCGCACATTATATTTCGTGAGAAGTACATGCCACCGCCGCGTCAATTACAGTCACCACTCTGCGCACATTAGTTGTTTCATGAGAAGTACTTGCCACCGCCCCGTGAGTTACAGTCACCACTCTGCGCATATTAGTTGTTTCATGAGAAGTACTTGCCACCTCACTGTGCATTATAGTCACCACTCTGCGCATATTAGTTGTTTCATGAGAACTACGTGCCACCGTCCCATAAATTAGTCACCACTATGCGCATATTAGTTTTTTCATGAGAAGTGCGTGCCACCATCCCATCAATTAGAGTCACAACTCTGCACATATTAGTTGTTTCACGAGAAGTACTTGCCACTGCCTAGTCAATTAGTCACCACTCTGCGCATATTAGTTGTTTCGTGAGAAGTACGTACCACTGCCTCGTCAATTACAGTCACTAGTCCGCGCACATTATATTTCTTGAGAAGTACGTGCCACCGCCGCGTCAATTACAGTCACCACTCTGCGCACATTAGGTATTTCATGAGAAGTACTTGCCACTGCCTCAACAATTACAGTCACCACTATGTGCATATTAGTTGTTTCATAAGAAGTACTTGCCACTGCCTCGACAATTACAGTCACCACTATGTGCATATTAGTTGTTTCATGAGAAGTACTTGCCACCGCCCCGTGAATTACAGTCACCACTCTGCGCATATTAGTTGTTTCATGAGAAGTACTTGCCACCGCCCCGTGAATTACAGTCACCATTCTGCGCATATTAGTTGTTTCATGAGGAGTACTTGCCACCACACTGTGCATTACAGTCACCACTCTGCACATATTAGTTGTTTCATGAGAACTACGTGCCACCGTCCCATAAATTAGTCACCACTCTGCGCATATTTGTTGTTTCATGAGAAGTGCGTGCCACCATCCCATCAATTACAGTCCCAACTCTGCACATATTAGTTGTTTCACGAGAAGTACTTGCCACCACACCGTCAATTACAGTCACCACTTTGAGATATTGGTTGTTTCACGAGAAGTACTTGCCACCACACCGTCGATTACAGCCAACATTTTGCGAACAACAGCCTTCAGTTTGCAATGCTTTGTAAGACAAAATTTGTCAATTTCCAGTCTAAAACCTTCAATTATTGTTAAGTTTATGGTCAGTTTTCATTTATCTGGTACTTTTTGATAGACATTTCTCGACTCAGCACGACGTCCACTCCAAGTTACACAGCGTGATAACCGGCTTTGGACCGCCAGAAATATATCTAAAACGAGCGGCCATCTTGTGATGACGTCAGATGCATTATAACAAGTACCATGTTCATATCTTGTGCATTTATCGTATTTTAAAATAATATATAAAACATTCATTCATTCATTCATTCATTCATTCATTCATTCATTCATTCATTCATTCATATCCTATAGGCAAGGCCTTGTCGCTGCAACCACATTTGTCTCTCCTCTGCTGAGAGTTTCAGGTCAACATATCTTTTCAAATTCAGCCTGTCCATCACGGAATCCAGAAACTTCTTCCTCGGCCTTCCTCTTCCCTTCTTACCCAGAACTTTTCCTTCCAGCAGAGTCGTCAGGAATGTGTTACGTCGAATGCACTGGCGGAAAAAAATATGTCCAAACACCAAGAAGGGATTGTGCTAGATTAACTAACGTTGGTAGGCGTGTTTACATATCTGAAAGATGACGTTGATTCAAATTTCCCGCATATCGCATTAGCGTGGCACTAATAGCGGCCCCATGATGTTGCACATCAGGTTTGCTCTAAATATGGGCTGTAGTGTGCGGGACCGTTAGTTACCTGTGAGATTGGACGGAGTGACTGTGAGTGGGTCAAGAATGCCTTTACGACGACGAAGAGGCCAGTATTAACAGCTCACTGCGGTTGAACAAGGCCGTATAACAGGGCTAGATGAAGGTAGATTTTCCTTCCGCGCTATTGCAGAACGACTTGGCAGGAATGTCTCCACTGTGCATGCGTGCTGACAGCAGTAGTCACGAGAAGGTACGCTCGCAAGAAGACCGGGCTCCGGACGTCTCCGTGGCACCACAGAGAGGGACTACCGCCGTATTTGCCGTATGGCTGTGTCGCAGCGGACTGCGTCTGCAGCAGCAATTCGAACTGCAGTTGGCGCCGTTGTGACTCTACTAACTGTTCGAAATCGGTTACTTGAAGGACAGCTCCGAACCAGATGCCCTACGGCGTGCATTCCACTTACCTCAAACCACTGCCATCTGCAACTTCAGTGGTGTCAAGCGAGAGCTCACTTAAGGATGGAGTGGAGATCCGTTGTTTTTTCCGATGAAAGCCGGTTCTGCCTTGGTGCCAGTGATGGTCGTATGTTGGTTAGAAGGAGGCCAGATGAGCGCCTGAATTCTGTCTGCGGCGTCGACACACTGGACCTACACCGAGAGTTCTGGTCTGGGGAGCAATTTCCTATGGCTCTCGTGGTTATCCCACACACCCTGACTACAGATGTGTACGTCCGTCTGGTGATTCGACCAGTTATGCTGCCATTCAAGAACAGCATTCCCGGGGGTGTTTTCCAACATGATAATGCACGCCCCCATGTCGCTGTTGTAACCCAACGTGCTCTATAGAGTGTCGACTTCTTGCCTTGGCCTGCTCGTTCTCCCGATCTGTTTCCAGTCGGGCACGTATGGGACATCACTGGACGACAACTCCAGCCCTGTATTGACCGACCAAGTGCAACAGGCATAGAACTCCATCCCACAAGCTGATATACGGCACCTGTATGACACAATGCATGCATGTTTGCATGCCTGCATTTAACAGTCAGGCAATTACACCGGTTATTAACGGACCAGCATGGCACATTTGCGATGGCTTTTCCCGATTAACATGTAGTCTTGTACCTTTAGTCAATAAAATATGCTCTCTCGAGAAATATATTGCGAAGTTTTCAGTTTTCTACATTCCTTATGTAATGGTGTTTGGATATTACTTTTTGCCAGTGTAATATATTAACGGTTCACGTATGAGCAATACTCTGAGCTACGATAAATTGATCACTATGTGTGCTTCGTAAAAAGCGTCACATCGATTTTGTGCCGTGAACCTCAGACCCAAATTTGAAAAACGTTTCGTATCAAAAAGATTTCTTAGCTCTTATTTGTGATCCACGAGAAAATAGTATGCCAAACTTAACTCTTATTGGTTAAGTGGTTCCTGAAATCATAAGTGGATGCTGAGGGAGTGAGTGAGTAGTATTTTTCATTTATGTAGTGCACCCATAACGGTAAACATGCTCCAAAGGTACATTATAGAAAAGTGTGGCTTTAAACGCTGTGTGTTCTTGATTATCACTGGTACAATCCTTTACTTTCTGCTCTTCCTGAGAAGGTCTGAAATACTGTTCTTTCCTTTTCCTGTGGTAATGACAATATGCAGGCATAATATTGCAGCACTACCTCAATATATCCTCACCTATGATTCTGCCTCTTGCCGATAGAAACGGCGGAGTCCTGTGACAAAGGCTGGATCGAGAATTATTTTAGCAGCAGTGAATGCGGCAAATTACTTTTATACATCACTTGTCCTGTGACATCCAAGCCACTGGTTAGGAATTCTCCCCACCACTTGCTGATTACTTCCCTTGTTCTGACGTTGACTTGTAAATCCCCTTCTTGGTTTCCTCCTTGTATTCCTTTTCGTCTCGTTTTGCTCCCCAGACGTTCCAAGACCAGACAGCAATTAATTTGCTATCAGCCTCCCTTTCCCCCTTCCTTCATCTCCATGTTTCATGCGTGGAGGAGCCAACCATGGGATTACAGCCCGCATACGTTCACTCTCTGATTTTTGTCTTCTGTCTAATTCCCTTGGAATGTTCTTCCTTAGTTTTAACCCCTCCCTGTAGTAAGTAAAATTTAATCCGCAAAAACGCTTATAATTCTCAATGGTTCCGTATTTCAGTTTCTTGGGAGAGGACTGGATTCATATACAGTACAATGTATGCTAGAAAAATTAACCCTCCAATTCACGCGCGTGAGTACGCAGGTGGAGCACTGTGCCGTACTCTACAGTCAGTTTAATTCATGGCCCTGCATAACAAAGAGCATCCTATCATTTCTTGGCTTAAATGATACATAGCATAATATCTCGAAACATTGACTAAGCGTCTTTAATATACACACAGAAGTAATGAGAGTATAACACCTAATTTAATTAATGGCATTGCATAAAACAGTGCATCCTATCATTTCTTGGTTTAAATGATACACACCAAAATATCTCATAACATTTACTAAGCGTCTTTAATATACAAACAGAAATAATGAGAGTGCAACACATAATTCATCTTCATCTTGGGGACAAAGCTCTTGTTCATAATTTTCTAAAAACAGTTCAATTAGTCACTTTGCAATGTCTAAATTGCTTTCCAGAATAAATAGAGTCTAACACTTCATCTACTCCTAACAACACACGATATGAATAAGGCAAGACACACCTGTTTGATAGTGGAGAAGCTAATTAGCACTGTTCGACCATATACAAGAAGCCAACACATGTGCGGAGCATAGCGTACTTCACTGCACTAAACGTAAAATTGACTGAAGATATGCACGAGATTATGAATCCGACTCATTGGCTGAATGGTTTGCGTACTGGCCTTCGGTTTGGAGGGTCCTGCGTTCGATTCCAGGCCGGGTCGGCAACTGGGTGTATATGTCCGTCCCAACACTCTCCTCATCATCTTCAGACAACATACCACACTACCATCCACTACAGAAACACGCAATAGTGATTACATCCCTCCATAAAGGGTTGGCGTTAGGAAGGGCATCCGGCCATAAAACAGGGTCAAAACCACATGTACTACGCAGTTCACACCCGCGACCCCACAGGTGTGTGAAAACTCGACAGGAAAAAAGAAGAAGAATGAGATTGTGACTGGAAACTACAGAGAGCATCATGATCACCAGTGGTCCAAGTCCTTAGGAACATACAAACTAAAAGTTCACTGGAGGGTACATTTCGTGTTTTTGACTGACGTGAATAACTATAAGATGTATTGTGCATTGAAATCGCAACGAACGGCTTACAACGCCTCTTTTGTCGGTTCACTACTGCCAGCGTTTAAGAATGCGTTAAGAGCAGATATAAAAATCACTTTTGGTAGGCCCAAGGATCCATTCAGAATTATTCTTTCAATACTTGGTGGAAGAAACCTCCCATAAGTAGAGTTCTGCACGGATGCGGGTAACGACGAAATTAATGTCTTGGCGGATGCAAACTGTATGGCAGTGTGGATAATTTTCCTGATAATTTCTAAATAATTATGTTTATTGGTTTTCAATGAGGTGTACTCTAGAAATCTCGACAAATGAGTCTTTCACACATTTCATGCCGTTATTTTTTCTTGTTGTGAGGCGACCCTTGACATTGGTATGGGAATATGGTGATATATAAGGAGCCCTATGTCCATAAGGGCGTAAATCTGACCAAAGCCTAACTGGTTCCTGCCCGCAATTAGTAAAAAGGAAGGAACAAAGTTTCCGAAAGAGAAGCACTCAACATATCGGTAGATGTCGCAAGAGCAAATCCCTCACAAACGTGTTAGTAATGGCATGTGGTTATTTCTAGCCGGGTGCAGCCCTTGTAAGGCATACTCTCCGATGAGGGCGGGCGGCATCTGCCATGTGTAGGTAACTGCGTGTTTTTGTGGTGGAGGATAGTGAGTATGGTGTGTGAGCTGCAGGCATGTTGGGGACAGCACAAACACCCAACCCCCGATCCATTGGAATTAAACCAAATGAAAGTTAAAATCCCCGACCCTGCGGGGAATCGAACGTGTTACTTTGGGGGCAGTTATCAGGTATCAGGCCTATTGTATCATATTAACAGATCTATCCGTTTCAATACCTTAGGTGTAATATAGTCAAATATGATTGCAAATAAAGGGTACAGATCTCTGCACTTGGTTATGAGGGTATTTAGGGGTTGTAGTAAGGATGTAGTCAGTCCGGCCCCGCTGTAGGGGGCAATGCGTCCTCCTTTCACCCGGCGGCCCCGGGTTCGATTCCCGGCCGGGTCAGGAGTTTTCAATTGTAAATGATTAACTGGGTGTTTGTGCCGTCCTTAACATTCCTTTCCTCACATTCAACACATTACACTTCCGCAGTTTCCAAATACACGCAGGTTCATAACATATGGTGCAAAGTAGAGGCAAAAGATCTATCTAGGTCGACGCCCCGAATAAATAGCATTAAAAAAAACAGGAAATAAAGGAGAGGACACATAAGTCTCTGGTAATACCCCAACTACAGTATAGTTCTAGTGCATGGAACCCTTAATAGGATTACTTAATTCAAGAACTGAAAAAAATCCAGAGAAAAGCAGCTCGATTTGTTCTGGGTGATTTCCAACAAAAGAGTAGCGTTACAAAAATGTTGCAAAGTTTGGGCTGGGAAGACTTGGGAGAAAGGAGACGAGCTACTAGACTAAGTGATATGTTCCGAGCTGTCAGTGGAGAGATGGCGTGGAATGACATCAGTAGACGAATAAGTTTGAGTGGTGTCTTTAAAAGTAGGAAAAATCACAATATGAAGATGAAGTTGGAATTTAAGAGGATAAAGTGGGGCCAAGTTTTGTGGTACTACTGTAAGGTTCACTCTGGATAATTTGGGCACAATTCTAGCATATGCTTTTGCATACAAATATCTTTCGTTCACTGCAAATAATCGTGATTTTGGACTCTTTGAACAGTCGTTACTTATTCCAGTGGTGTTGGCTGACTGGGTATCGTATATACCATTTTTACGCAATAGAAAGGTGGATTCATCTGCGCGTTATTTACATTCCTTGTCACACCAAGAATCGCATTAATGTTTCTACCACTGTGAAAATATGTTCATCTGAAGCACGAAGGGAAAATATACATTCTTCCACGTCATCATCACTAGAGCCCGGAATTTTATGCATTAATAGGTTAGAATGCAAACTTACTGAAGCGAGAAGCAAGTATAGTCTACCTTCACAACGACTCTGTTATGGGGTTCGCATAAACATTAGGGGTAAGGCCCATCAGAACCCTTATAATTTATGTTACTCTTTCCACACTATGAAAGAGCAGGTGGCCGACATTTCCTACTAACCAAATTACATAGTTTGGAATCTAACCTATTACCGCATGAAAATCCGGGCTTTAATCATCACCTTCTTCAACTACTTTTATTTTCATCATCGTGTGCATGGATGGCGAACCTATGACACGCGAAAACGACTTCTGTGGCACACCACACAACATACTAACATATTTTAATGTTTTTAACATGTAATAAACTGGGTAGAAATCTACAAACATAGCATATTTTCACATTCGCTTTAATAAAGAAGTATGCCTCAATTAATTCAATGGCCATATTTTTTTCAAATTTTATTACGCTAAAGCAAAAATATGTCTTATTCTTAAAATTTATATGTTTATTGAGCTGTAAATTTTTAGTGATGTTTGCAAAATAAAATCGTGAAACGTTCAGTCGAATTGATTTATATGTAACGCAATTTAATACCTAACTGAAGTCAAATGAGGAGGTTTCACGATGATTTTAGAGGGAAATAACTGGTGACAAACTAGATAGTAAAAAGTATTAATTGACACGCTAATCTGTCCACCACTTTAAAGGTAATCAATTTCAAACACTCTTCACGCAAAGTAAAAAGGTGCATGTTAAAAACGTATAAAAAACCAAACTGGATACAAAGAAAAAGAAATTCATTAACCGTATACCGGTGAAATGAAATGAAAAGGCGTATGGTTTTTAGTGCCGGGAGTGTCCGAGGACATGTTCGGCTCGCCAGGTGCAGGTCTTTTGATTTGACTCCCGTAGGTGACCTGCGCATTGTGATGAGGATGAAATGATGATGAAGACGACACACACACCCAGTCCCCGTGCCAGAGAAATTTACCAATTAAGGTTAAAATTCCCGACCCTGGCGGGAATCGAACCCGGGACCCCTGTGACCAAAGTCCAGCACGCTAACCATTCAGCCATGGAGCCGGACACCAGTGAACTGTATGATCTAAATACATGCCTTGACATAGAAGCAGCTGTCACTCGTTAGAATTAGTGCACGAGCTGAAAGAGTACGAAACTCACGGAGGTAGGAGAGTATGGGTGTTTCGAACACCAAATCACTGCGAATTAAAAATCCCCGGGGGCAGTGAATGGTTCCAGGGTTAAATACTTTTGCATTTTAACGCATTAGTGGCTAAAATCCTCTCCCTCTGATGAAATCGACAGCCGATATATTTGGAGACTGGAAGCCAAGGAGTTAAAATACAAAAAATAAAACAGCGTATTTCCAAGCTAAATGTTTTTTTGTTGCCATTGATGCTTTCATGGCCAGTACTTATAGACATGATATAGGCGTTTGGGCTTATGCCGTATCAAGAAAATAAGGTACAGGTGTACCGCGTCCGGTGAACCATCTGGTCACGAATGAACGTACCACTTCCATTTCTATTACAACGTCTAAATTCAAACCTCATTGTTTGAGAAGCCTTTGTCGTGAACAGTCGAGATTTTCTTCTGATGACGCAGAGCACAGTTCTCTGCGAAACGTAAAGAATTTCACCTTATTATCGTGACACGGTATAAGCCTAAAAGCCTAATATCATGTCTAAGTGTTTTGTTCTCTGTATAGGTTATGAACCTATGTATTTGATTTATATTTATACACTTTTAATATAGTTACTAGGGCTCAGAAATTGAATACCTATAAATTGCCTACAAGAGGTCATATAACATACATACATACATACATACATTATCATTATAGACTGTTATGCCTTTCAGCGTTCAGTCTGCAAGCCTCTGAGAATTTACTAAACGTCGCCACAATCCTCGATTTGCAACTAGTATTGTGGCCTCATTTAGTTCTATACCTCTTATCTTTAAATCGTTAGAAACCGAGTCTAACCATCGTCGTCTTGGTCTCCCACTACTTCTCTTACCCTCCATAACAGAGTCCATTATTCTCCTAGGTAACCTATCCTCCTCCATTCGCCTCACATGACCCCACCACCGAAGCCGGTTTATGCGTACAGCTTCATCCATCGAGTTCATTCCTAAATTAGCCTTTATCTCCTCATTCCAAGTACCCTCCTGCCATTGTTCCCACCTGTTTGTACCAGCAATCATTCTCGCTACTTTCATGTCTGTTACTTCTAACTTATGAATAAGATATCCTGAGTCCACCCAGCTTTCGCTCCCGTAAAGCAAAGTTGGTCTGAAAACAGACCGATGTAAAGATAGTTTCGTCTGGGAGCTGACTTCCTTCTTGCAGAATACTGTTGATCGCAACTGCTAGCTCACTGCATTAGCTTTACTACACCTTGATTCAATCTCACTTACTATATTACCATCCTGGGAGAACACACAACCTAAATACTTGAAATTATCGACCTGTTCTAGCTTTGTATCACCAATCTGACATTCGATTCTGTTGAATTTCTTACCTACTGACATCAATTTAGTCTTCGAGAGGCTAATTTTCATACCATACTCATTGCACCTATTTTTAAGTTCCAAGATATTAGACTGCAGGCTTTCGGCACAGTCTGCCACTAAGACCAAGTCGTCAGCATAGGCCAAACTGCTTACTACATTTCCACCTAACTGAATCCCTCCCTGCCATTTTATACCTATCAGCAGATGATCCATGTAAACTACAAATAGCAAAGGTGAAAGATTACAGCCTTGTCTAACTCCTGTAAGTACCCTGAACCAAGAACTCATTCTACCATCAATTCTCACTGAAGCCCAATTGTCAACATAAATGCCTTTGATTGATTTTAATAATCTACCTTTAATTCCATAGTCCCCCAGTATGGCGAGCATCTCTTCCCTCGGTACCCTGTCATATACTTTCTCTAGATCTACAAAACATAAACACAACTGTCTATTCCTCTCGTAGCATTTTTCAATTACCTGGCGCATACCGAAATTCTGATCCTGACAGCCTCTCTGTGGTCTGAAACCACACTGGTTTTCATCCAACTTCCTCTCAACGACTGATCGCACTCTCCGTTCCAGGATGCCAGTGAATACTTTGCCTGGTATACTAATCAATGAGATACCTCGATAGTTGTTGCAATCCTTCCTGTCTCCTTGCTTATAGATAGGTGCAATTACTGCTTTTGTTCAATCTGAAGGTACGTTACCAACACTCCACGCTAATTTTACTACTCTATGAAGCCATTTCATCCCTGCCTTCCCACTGTACTTCACCATTTCAGGTCTAATTTCATCTATTCCTGCAGCCTTATGACGATGGAGTTTATTTACTATCCTTTCCACCTCCTCAAGCATAATTTCACCAACATCATTTTCCTCCTCCCCATGAGCTTGGCTGTTTGCAGCACCACCATGATGATTTCCTTTTACATTGAGATGATGTTCAAAATATTCCCTCCACCTCTCCAGTGATTCCCTGGGATCTATTATGAGTTCACCTGAATTACTCAAAACACTGTTCATTTCATTTTTCCCTCCCTTTTTCCCTACTTTCCAGAACGGTTTCCCTGCTGCTTGACCTAGCCTTTCCAGGTTATTACCAAAATCTTCCCATGACTTCTTTTTGGACTCAACAACTATTTGTTTCGCTCTGTTTCTTTCATCTACGTACCAATCCCTGTCTGCCTTGGCCTTTGTTTGGAGCCATTTCTGATAAGCCTTCTTTTTACGTTTACAGGCTGCTCTCACTTCATCATTCCACCAAGATGTTCGCCTTTTACCATCTTTACACACAGTTGTTCCTAGGCATTCCCTTGCTGTTTCTGCTACAGCATCCCTGTACGCCACCCATTCACTTCCTATATCCTGAACCTGCTTACTGTCTACTGTTCGAAACTTCTCACTAATCATATCCATGTACTTCTGTCTAATTTCCTCGTCCTGGAGACTTTCTACCCTTATTCGTTTGCAGACAGATTTCACTTTCTCTACCCTAGGCCTAGAGATACTTAGTTCACTACAGATCAGATAGTGGTCTGTATCATCGAAAAAACCGCGAAAAACTCGTACATTCCTAACAGATTTCCTGAATTCAAAGTCTGTTTTAGATATAGTCTATTATGGATCTGGTACCCCTAGCCTCCCATGTGTAGCGGTGAATAGCCTTATGCTTGAAGAATGTACTCGTAACAGCTAAACCCATACTAGCACAGAAGTCCAGCAAACGCTTCCCATTCCCATTAGCTTCCATATCTTCCCCACATTTACCAATCACCCTTTCGTATCCTTCAGTTCTATTCCCAACTCTCGCATTGAAATCGCCCAATAGCACTATTCTATCCTTGCTGTTGACCCTGACCACGATGTCACTCAATGCTTCATAAAACTTGTCAACTTCATCCTCATCTGCACCCTCACATGGTGAATACACGGACACAATTCTTGTCCTAATTCCTCCCACTGACAAATCTACCCACATCATTCGCTCATTTACGTGCCTAACAGAAACTATGTTGCGTGCAATGGTATTCCTGATAAAGAGCCCTACCCCAGACTCTGCCCTTCCCTTTCTAACACCCGTCAAGTACACTTTATAATCTCCAATCTCTTCCTCATTATCTCCCCTTACCCGAATATCACTTACTCCTAGTACATCCAGATGCATCCTCTTTGCTGACTCAGCCAGTTCTACTTTCTTTCTTCCATAAGCCCCATTAATACTGATAGCTCCCCATCGAATTCCATTTCGTTCGCCAAGTTGTTTCCAAGGAGTCCCTCGCCTGTCAAATGGGAGTGGGACTCCATTTCTCGCATAGGTCCGAGGCTTGCTTAAAGTGTTCTAAGCTCGGTAAATTCATGAAGCAGGATGCTGCCCTACTTGCACATAGTCCAAGTGAGGATCTCTCCTCTAACGGGTTATGGACCACCGGTGAATTATATAGTCCTAGCCACCTGAGCACAAGGAGGGCCACGACTCAGAATATGCCCGAGATGCCCACTCCCATTCCATAGCAACTGGTATCCCGACTCTCAGGACCACTTACTAGGCCACTCAGCCGTTGCCCATGGTTCACGCACTAGGACGTGACTACAGTAACCCACAAACATGAAACATGAGGTCATATAAAAAGGCCTAAAATGTCCCAAAAAGGACCTAAAACTGGCAAAAAGGTCGTAAGCGTGGGATCCGAATTCATTCATAATTTTAGTCTGAATGACATATTTAATGAAGGAATATAATGTTTAAAAGTACAAAATTCTGGTGGAATGCAACATACAGTGATGAAATACATGAGTGAAATACTTCTTCTTTGAGATATTATAAACAGTTTAGATTAACATGGTTAAAAAAGGAATTCTATATTAGTTTAAGTACTTGTAGAATTTAGAATGAAATATATTTTTCCTTCTAAAATGAATTCAGCGACCCGAAATCGACCTCCTGGAGAAGGAAATTGAAATTTGTATAACTGGAATTATATTTGGCGCAATCATACTAGGGTTACAGAAATTGGAATTCGGAAACCTTACCTCAGTTTCCTTTGCAGTATATCAAAATAGTAATCTCCAGGTTCTTAGGTGTAAAGGATTTTTTTTCAGGCAGCACATTGCACAACATCAAGAAACTTCTCTCCACGTAAACTGTTCATGCTTAAATCAAGTAGCATTTTACTCTTCAAAAACACTTACATCAAAATGTTCTCCTTTCAATATTTGACTAATTTTGCACATAATTTGATACCCGTAGTTTTTCAAGCACTAGTTAATTCTTTCATTTCCTTTGATTTAATTTTATTTTCTCAGATATGGTTTATATATACTGTATTTACTAGATAAAAGATGTTTAAGAGATAATGAATGAACTAATGATGATTCGAATTGTGAATGGGCAGTAAAATGCAGTCGAAATAAGGTAAAGCTGCCCAAAAAAAGGCCCAATAACATAAAAATCGCCGAAAAAGACACGTAAAACCCACCATGTTCTGGCCTGCAGTGGCCCAGAATGAACATATATTATGTTAGGCCTCTTATTGGGAGATTCGAGAAAAAAAGATTTTCCGTCAGTCTCCGCGCCCTAGTAATTTCTTATTTAACTTTGTAGTTATTCACTAAATAGTCATAGTAATAGTCATAGTAATAGTAGCGGATTTATCCGTGGATATCCACGAAGTTAGTGTCTTGGCGGATACAAACTGTATGGCAGTGCGGGTAATTTTGCTGATATTTTCTAAATAATGATCTTTATTGATTTTCATTCAGGTATACTCTTGTTTTTGCTTGCGGTTAGGCGATCCTTGACATTGGTTTGGGAGAATACTAATATATAAAGAGCCTTGAAACCATAAAGTCGTAAAACTGACCTTACTGGCTCCTGCACGTAATAAAGTCGTAAATCTGATCTAACTGGCTCCTGCCCGCAATTAACGGAAGGAAGGAAGGAACAAAGGTCAATACGTCGGTGGTTGTCGCAAGAGAAAATCCCTCATAACCCTGTGACTGTAGGGGTTCTGGTACCAGGTGTCAGGCCTATTGTATTATGTAAATAGATATATCCGTTTCAATACCTTGGGTGTAATCTACTGTAGTTAAATATGTAAATTATCCGCGGATAACCATTTTGCGGATGCGGATAACCATTCGCGGATGCGGATGCGGGTGCGGGTGCGGATGAAGAAAATGCGGATGCGCATAATATTTTGTATATCCGCGCAGGGCTCTACAGATAACGTGTTCGTTCCATTCGGTCATGGGATACGATGCGCATAACTACAGATAAAAGAAGTGCTTCATGACGCTTCTCCTGATATCCGAAGTTATATACAGTAATTCACTGTATGTCCTGTCTACAGTGGCTGAATACATTCGCGCGGATATGATCTCCTGAGTTATTCTTCATTCGATGTTTAACAGGATCTGGCTAGTTGAGTTCTGTCATATCTTGGGACCATAATGCCACTCAGACACGGCCTGCATTGAATCATGTCAGGGAATAAAAACTAGCGACAACATCTGGAACTCGTAAGGGTCCTTCACCCCGGTGACGTAACAGATCAAAAGAGGGGGTGGGAGAGGAGGGCAGGGTAGCGTGATACTCGCTCGTTCAGAGCTGATTTGTCAGCGGTGGTGTGTCGTCAAAATATTTTTTTTCTTAAACAAGTTTTGTGTCTACCTTCTTGGAGTGATATAGTAGTCATTGTGACTGTTAATTTTTGCACCCCTGTTCCAAGATCGCGAATATTAGGTTGACGTCTAAAAGTGCGTCATTCAATAGAATTACTAAATACTCGTCTCCTTAATAAAATATTTGCAGCCTCACGAATATGATGAATATGGCCCGTATGAATTACTAATTTTCGTCTTAAGTAAATATAATCCACCCTCATGAATGTATGATGACGTCCTAATTAACTTAATCCATGCGAACTATTAACGTTTGTACAGTTTTCTTCACTCTAGCGAATAATAAGATAACGCCTAAACGAACATAACCCGTATGAATGACCAACATTCGTCTCACTAAGCAGACTAAAGATTTTCACATTCGAGAATATAAAGATGACGGCTAAATTAACGTGATCCATGCGAATTACTGACGTTCCTTTTCTTAAATAAATAATTCCACTCAACGGAATATAAGATGGGGTCGAAATGGATGTTCTCCTTTCAATATTTCACTTATTTTGGACGTAATTTGATTCCCCTATTTTTTTAAAGCACTAGTTTCATTCTTTCATTTCATTTCATTTTGTCTCTTGTCGATATGGTTCAAATGTATGTATTTACTAGAGAAAAGATGTTTAAGAGGTAATGGATACTAATGATGATTCGTATTGGGAATGGGCAGTAAAAATATGATCGAAAGGAGCTGAAGTTGCGAAAAAAGCCGTTAAGACCTAAGAATTCTGAAAATGAATTACCAATATTCGTTTCCGAAAGTAAATATTACCTCTCTCATGAATGTATGCTGATGTCCTAAATAACGTGTTCCATGAGAACTAGTAATGTTAAGCTCAGTAAATGAATATTTCCAGTCTCGCGACTATTGACGTCCAAATGAACACGATCCATGTCAACTGCCTACCAATTTTTGTCCCTTATATACTATAAGTCTCTTTGGATCTCAGGTTAGGATACCTCGAGTGAACGTGAGACAGGAGACCGACTTATGTTTGTCCCCATAAGTATCGTAAAATCCTAAGCAACGTCCAAAAAACGCGATCTAGTGAATCTTCTATTTTCCTCCCGTAAGCACCTTCGCACTCTTTAATTTTAATGGACGTCCAAGTGGACGTAATCATGGAACCACCAACTTTTCCCCCTTGAGAAAATATTTCCGGTTTCGTACATCTTAACGCTTTTGGAATGTTTGGAGACATTCAAATGAACGTCATCCTTAGGATCTATTCATTTTCGTCTGCTACGAGTCTAATGTGATGTCCTAATGATTGTTATTCAAAGACCAAACCCATTTTCATGAAATGAATTTCCAGTTTTTAAATGGGAATCTCACTGTGGTCATCGTAAGTAAGAAACTAGCCGGACGGGGACACGATCTGTGAACTAGCATTGTAGCGAGGACACAGATCTAAATAAGGTTTTATCAGTGATGGCGACATAAGACTTACCGTACTGGAAGTAATCCAGGACAAAAACTAATCCCGGATACCAGGGCATCCTTTACCTCACATGCAAGCCGACTTGATAGTTCACCGGAACTCAGGTTCTGAGAACTTGGTAGTATTCCCATCTCTTTTCTTGTGGCCAGATTAGTAGCACAGTGATTAAGCACGTGCTTTCTAATCATTGTTGCCAACTTAGCGGATTTTCCGCTAAATTTGGCGGAATTAGAAGACTGTCGGTGGAGAAATATATCAACATTTTATTTATAATTAGCTGTTGTACTCACAGCCGGCCCGCGGTGTAGGGGTAGCATGCCTGCCTCTTACGCGGAGGACCCGGGTTTGATTCCCGGCCAGGTCATTGATTTTTACCTGCATTTGAGGGCTGATTCGAGGTGCACTCAGCCTACGTGATTGAAATTGAGGAGCTATCTGACGGTGAGATAGCGGCCCCGGTCTAGAGAGCCAGGAATAACGGCCGAGAGGATCCGTCGTGCCGACTACACGACACATCGTAATATGTAGGCCTTCGGGCTGAGCAGCGGTCGCTTGATAGGCCATGGTCCTTCGGGGCTGTTCCGCCATGGATTTTTTTGTAGTACACACCGTTGACGGGACAACCACTTTACACATACCCTTTCATAATTTTTTACAATGCAGTTTTTTCTATCCCACATACTGTTTCGGGAGCTGCAGTCGCTTATGTGCGACCAGTATCCAGTATTCGGGAGATGGTGGATTGGAACCTCACTGTCGACTAATAGTAATAATGTTATTTCCTTTACGTCCCGCTAACTACTTTTACGGTTTTCGGAGATGCTGAAGTGCCGGATATTTTGTCCCGCAGGAATTCTTTTACGTGCCAGTAAATCTACCCACATGAGACTGACGTATTTGAGTACCTTCAAATACCACCAGACTGAGCCAGGATCGAACCTGCCAGGATGGGGTCAGACGGCCAGCACCTCAACTGTCTGAGCCACTCAGCCCGGCGTTTTTCATTTTCACACAAGGCAAATGTTGGGGCTGTTCCGCGAATTAAAGCCACGGCCGCTTCCTTCCCACTCCTAGTCCTTTGTTGTACCATTGTTGCCATAAGACCTATCTGTGTCAGTGCGACATAAAGGAACTTGCAAAAAAAAAAAAAAAAAAAAAAAAAAAAAAAAAAAAAAAAAAAAAGGCACATAAATGGGCATTATTCTCCCTGTCAGCGGCTTGTCATGACGGGTACTCTCTCTGGTGCCCTTTGCATTTTTTGTTTGCAGTAATAGCCTACTGGTCTTGATTTGATCTTCCCCTTCAAGTATCGGATTAAGTGGCTGCGCGATTTCGGGCACATAGCTGTCAGCTTACATTCGGGAGGTAGTGGGTTCGAACTCCGTTGTAGCCCTGAAGATGGTTTTCCATAGTTTCCCATTTTCACACCAGGCAAATACTGGGGCTGTACCTTAATTAAGGCCACGGTCGCTTCCTTCCCACTCCTAGCCTTTCCTACCCCCATCGTCGCCATAAGACTTATCTGACCGAGCTCGATAGCTGCAGTCGCTTAAGTGCGGCCAGTATCCAGTAATCGGGAGATAGTGGGTTCGAGCCCCACTGTCGGCAGCCCTGAAGATGGTTTTCCGTGGTTTCCTATTTTCACACCAGGCAAATGCCGGGGCTGTACCTTAATTAAGGCAACGGCCGCTTCCTTCCAATTCCTAGGCCTATCATATCCCATCGTCGCCATAAGACATATCTGTGTCGGTGCGACGTAAAGCAAATAGAAAAAAAAAACATCTGTGTCGGTGAGACGTAACATTTTTCTTTTTTTAAACATTGCCGGAACGGTCTCTATAGCAACTCTCCTTACAGCCTACAGAATTAGTTATCGGTTCTTGGACTTAAAATTTCCCACCACTGCCACTGATATTTCCATTATTTTTCACTCTATCGGAAAAAAAAAAAATGTTTTCAACAAAAATTCGCCGTGAGCTATTTTCGTTTAAAACCAAAATCTGCCTATCCATTTTCCCGTGATGCTGTAACAAATACTGACAAACATTAAACTGAGCTCGACATAGGTCACTACAATGACGTCAGTATTCTTGTCAGAATACAGTATTAACAGACTGGAATGTAGCAGTTAAACGCAAGGCTATCATATGAAATGCTCGTTAAAATGGAAAACGGTACAGTTTCTCACTTCGCGAACACTACTGCGCTGGCGTTCCAACAATGCCAAGTTCTAGACCTGGAATGAATCAGCCGCAGACATTGGTAAACACTGTTCTGTTTTCGGTTGTGTGCACACTTCCCATTCTTATAAGCGCCTCATAGCAGGGATCAAATAACAGGAACATGAACCAGGGCGTTACGAGCCAGTAGTTATGGGAACATTAGTATATCAACCAGAGGAATGACATGCCGCCAGCTATCGGAGATGAGTGGTAGCAGAAAAGACAACGAACACCACAACAAACATGAGAGTACTAGGGCGAAAACTATGCACTTTTACTCATCTGTGTCCGAGAAATTCCCCAAGAGTCGGACAATCTCCATTGTACTGCACGGCGGGGGTTACAACAATCTGTTATGGAGGCGGTATTTACCCCCATTTCAGGGAAGAAATCTCATCGCTGAAAAATTGGAATTCAAATAATGTTGTTGGTCCGCCTCTGTGGTGTAGTGATTAGCGTGATTAGCTGCCACCCCTGGAGGCCTGGGTTCGATTCCCGGCTCTGCCACGAAATTTGAAAAGTGGCTCGAGGGCTGGAACGGGGTCCACTCAGCCTTGGGAGGTCAACCGAGTATAGGTGGGTTCGATTCCCACCTCAGCCATCCTCGAAGTGGTTTTCCGTGGTTTCCCACTTCTTCTCCAGGCAAATGCCGGGATAGTACCTAACTTCAGGCCACGGCCGCTTCCTTCCCTCTTCCTTGCCTGTCCCTTCCAATCTTCCCATCCCTCCACAAGGGCCCTGCTCAGCTTAGCAGGTGAGGCCGCCTGGGCGAGGTACTGGTAATTCTCCCCAGTTGTACCCCCCGAACCAGAGTCTGAAGCTCCAGGATACTGCCCTTGAGGCGGTAAAGGTGGGATCCCTCGCTGATTCCGAGGGAAAAACCGACTTTGGGGGGTAAACAGATGAAGAAGAGGAAGAAGAAGAAATAATGTTGTTGAATTTTGACTGAAGAGTTGGGAGGGGTAATCACCTTTTCAGGGATTTAATTTTGATGTTAGTTATTGAAAACTGTGTAGTCTACGTAATGTTATTGTTGATACTTTTTATGGGGCTTCGACATTGTAGGCCTTCACATTTAGTCTGCTTCCAATTCTGTGATATTAGGGCATCCAATGAAAAAGGGAGTCCTTCTTCCTGCTTTAATGACTCTTTGTCTTATTTTTAAAACGTTTGTTCCTTCAGGATTTTTTCTCATTTTGATAGTCATCTTTACAATTTTCCTTGTCGATGATGGACTGCTGACCACACGGTTTTTCACCTTAAGGCAATCCCGACAAAACCACCTCTATCACCAGTTAACAAGATTGGCAATAGTTTCATTATAGCGATATTCGGCATTCTACCAATCATTCACTTCTAAAAAAGAACTCCCTTAACAAAGATGAGTTTCGTATGAATACACACATAACAAGAGTAGTCCATAATAATCCATCATCCCTAAAATAAATACAAAGGCAATTAGACAATATGTCAGATGGCCTCGGTGAGGTCGTCTATTGTAATATAGGCCTGATGCTCGTCACAGGACGGCAAGTGAAAAAGCCGAGATGGGCGATACATTTAGATTTCACAAACAAAATCAAATAGAAACTGCTGGTTTTATTAACTGATTGAAAGAGAAAATGCGATAAAACAAAACAAAACAAAACAAAACAAAACAAAACAAAACAAAACAAAACAAAACAAAACAAAACAAAACAAAACAAAACAAAACAAAACAAAACAAAACAAAACAAAACAAAACAAAACAAAACAAAACAAAACAAAACAAAACAAAACAAAACAAAACAAAACAAAACAAAACAAAACAAAACAAAACAAAACAAAACAAAACAAAACAAAACAAAACAAAACAAAACAAAACAAAACAAAACGAAACGAAACAAAACAAAACAAAACAAAACAAAACAAAACAAAACAAAACAAAACAAAACAAAACAAAACAAAACAAAACAAAACAAAACAAAACAAAACAAAACAAAACAGGGTACTGGAATAAACTCCTAGACCTGGAATTATTGGCCAATTGGTGTGGAGTACACCTAAGGTTAGTGGTTCTGTACTTTAAAAAACCACAGTCTGTTTCCAGTCATCCGACCGGGTCAGGAATGAAATGAATGAAGCCCCATCTAGCGGCGAGGATAGGAAATGTGCCGGTTGCCGGAGCCTGTCGCACTCCTCTGGAACAATGCCAAATGACTGTCCGATGAAATGAAATATTAATGGAGAGTGTTGCTGATATGAAAGATGAGAGGAAAAGGAGTCCCCGGAGAAAAACCTGTCCCGCCTCAGCTTTGTCCAGCCCAAAACTCACATGGAGTGACTGAGATTTGAACCACGGTATCCAGCCGTGAGAGACCGACGGGCTGCCGCCCGAGCCACGAAGGCTTCGGTTCTGTACTTCCTGGTATTAATATACGTAATTTTAAATCTTCAGAGGACTTATGACGAAGCGCCATCATTACCTGAATTATTCTGTTGACCACTCCGATGAGGTTATTTATTTTCCCTCTGAACTACAGCTTGGATTATCAACATGAAATAGCCTGTAACATGTTCGTGGTCAAAACACTTGTATGGCTAGCTATAAAATTCCCTTTGCATCGTCATGTCGTATGCCAGCTCCATAAAGATCTCTATCTTGCGTCCATGTCTAAGGTAATAGCTGAAATGCTGGGTCACTTGTTTATGAACTGAAACACGATCAAGAAGTTTATCGTGTAGCAATCAAATTTGCTATAATGAAAATAGAATTTCATGATAACATGTGTGAAATTACTATTTATGAAACATTGTATGACTGGTAATAAAAAACTTGTGTCATTTGAGAAAGGCAGGAGAATACATGGTTACTTCTAGCGCAGAAGGATTTGAATTTCTGTGGGTAGCGATAGCTATTTCGTTTGTAGCACTACTCCTACGACACTGGAAATGTTATGAAAATGCAGCCTTTTGAAATTTTCTGTACGGTTACAGAAGGAATATATTACAGCTTACTTTACAGTACGTCGCACCGACACAGACAGGTCTCAAGGCGACGACGGGACAGGACAGGGTAGGAGTGGGAAGTAAGCGTCCGTAGTCTTAATTAAGGTAATGGGAAACCACGGAAAAAACTTTAGGGCTGCTGAAAGTGGGGCTCGAATCCACTATCTCCCGAATGCAAGCTGATAGCTACGTGACTGAAATCGCGCAGCCTCTCGCTCGATGGAATAAATTACTCAAATAATCATTAGTACATTCTATGCTCCTGGGGGTATGAAAATATTCAAATCAAATCAAATCAAATCAAATCAAATCAAATCAAATCAAATCAAATCAAATCAAATCAAATCAAATCAAATCAAATCAAATCAAATCAAATCAAATCAAATCAAATCAAATCAAATCAAATCAAATCAAATCAAATCAAATCAAATCAAATCAAATCAAATCAAATCAAATCAAATCAAATCAAATCAAATCAAATCAAATCAAATCAAATCAAATCAAAACAAATCAAATCAAATCAGTGAAAAGAAGAAGTTCCGTATCTCCTTTACCAGAAACTTTCCTATTTTCCTTATATCGTCATAGTATTACATTTATATTCCGTGTTTCCGTCTGTTCAGTATTGTGTACATAGGTTTAGGATTCATATTTAAGAAGTTCATCATTCACATTTCATTTTGCGTCATTAACCACTTTAAAACTTGCTCATAAATCCGTACGGAGAGCGGTACTTTAACTAGCATATAATAACAGGTAAACTGCATTAATTATAAATCATAATTTAGAAATATCAGGTTATAATTAAGTGGCAAAAATATTGTTGTTAAACAATCAACAAAATTTGCCTCGAGTGATATAATTTATTCGTCATTTTGCCTTGCGAATGAATCATTTTTATTGTAAGATTCATGCTGATCCAATGAATAGGTTTTATAATTTTAATGTTTGCAAATTCCCTTGCATTGTAAGGAAATGACTGTAGTAAGCACACATATTTGACTGTTTAGTGCTCCCAGACTTCTCCGAGATACGTAGACTGTCACAAAGAGACGTGACAAATGCTGTATTTGTTTTTGATAAAGTCTGTTCTACAACCTGGTAAGGTATTCCACGGGAAATATCAGTAACGATCCCATGAAGAGAATATAATTCAGAATTTCTTTTAAATTTGGAATTAAAATATGTAGTCGCCTCTGTGGTGTAGTGGTTATTGTTATTAGCTGCCACCCCCGGAGGTCCGGGTTCGAAAAGCGGTACGAGGGCTGGAACGGGGTCAACTCAGCCTTGGGAGGTCAACTGAGTAGAGGTGAGTTCGATTCCCACCGAAGCCATCCTGGAAGTGGTTTTCCATGGTTTCCCACTTCTCTTCCAGGCAAAAGCCGGGATGGTACCTAACTTAAGGCCACGGCCGCTTCCTTCCCACTTCCTTGTCTATCCCTTCCAATCATCCCATCCACCACAAGGCCCCTGTTCAGCATAGCAGGTGAGGCCACCTGGGCGAGGTATTGGTCACCCTCCCCAGTTGTATTCCCCGACCCAGAGTCTGAAGCTCCAGGACACTGCCCTTGAGGCGGTAGAGGTGGGATCCCTCGCTGAGTCCGAGGGAAAAACCGACCCTGGAGGGTAAACAAATTACGATTACGACGATTAAAGTATGTGCTACTTACAAAATATACTCGCACTATTGTTAAATATAACTTCACATTTATACCAGAGAAACTAAGACCAGAGTTCACATCCCATTTGTAAACGGAAAAAAGAAACATTTATTTTATTAAAATTCCATTCATTCTTTGCATCCTATCCTGTCAGTGCTAATATTCTCTAGGAGGTACATTATTGTTACGACTCAATTTCTGTGACTTTTCTTTCAATAGGGAGTGCGATTTATTTAATGTGCGTAATAATTGGACTTCTTCTTACCCCGAGTATGTAATGATTACAACTGGCTGAATTGGCCAGGGGTACCTACCTAGATATCTTCTAAGTGAAAAATCTTGTTGCAATCGATCGAACGTAAACAGTCTAGCAAAGACTTATTCGTCTAGTTTTGTCATACACATGCTATTTGTGTAGATCTGTATAATCAAAATATTTATTTATTTATTTATTTATTTATTTATTTATTTATTTATTTATTTATTTATTTATTTATTTATTTATTTATTTATCCTCTTACTGCATTTGAAGACTGCGCAAGAGCAAGGGATACAATGTCACATTACGTAAATGAATTAATTTAGAAAACACGCTTAAGAGTTGTTCATAGTCACAACAACACAGTGAAATTAAATGTGGATAATATGGATATTGTATTGTGTTTACTGCGCAGTTTAGGTGCATCATGGAAGCTTGTTGGAGGCGCAAGGAATGGCGAAGAATGGCGTCACTAGGCTTGCGAGCTCCCACGTGCCACGCGTAAGTTTAAGGTCAGTTACACAACATTGTCCTTGCATACTGCATTCCAAGAGAGTGTATTATATATTAGCGTGATGACCATAATTCTTTAATGCCGTGTATTGGCGCGTATGGAGCTAAATCGAATCTATGGATCAACAAATGAGGGATTGGTATCCTTTAACTTCTACCATTCGTTTTACCTCAGAGATATGTCGCGTAACTGGAAAAGTCACTTACAGCTCAGGTAGTGATGATGGTCATTGATTTGAGGTTCAAAACATCGTGACTGTCATCCACTTACAACATTAATCACAGTGAAATGAGGTACAGTGACTAGATCTACTCTTCTGAAAATATTATACTCTTTCTTGGATCGAAGTTCTCTGTACTCTATCTCATTAGAACAATGTCACATTCTTTCTTACAATACAGTGAAGGAAATGTAATAACATTTCCTGTTAAGGGCAGTTGGAATACCTACTAAAAGTAGAACACTTAAGACATTCTTAGATTTTCTTTCAGTTTAAAATTTTGTTGAAGATTGAAGTATCGATTGTTCAAACCCTCGATCTAAAAACAAGATTCTAACGTTTGTTAACAGTTGCAATGAATTCATTTTACATGAGTTTGTGCTGAAAACTGAACTAATTGATACAGAAGACTCTCCATGAATTAGTGTGTAAGCAGGATTTTTATAACAAACAAGAACGCAGTACTTCGTTAACAATTTATATGATTCATTGTATGAGCAGCCTATTCACAACGAATTATTTTGATCGTAGTTTCAACAAAAAATGTAGGAAATCAGGTGATATTGTGAAGAAATGTTGTTTTATGAAACAGCTTAAATTTGGGACAAAGGAATATTGCAATGTTACGGAAACTGCACTAGATAGGTAGGTAGATAGATAGATAGATAGATAGATAGATAGATAGATAGATAGATAGATAGATAGACAGGTGAGTGTCCCTGTCTTACACTCAACTAGTACTATAAATACACAAGTAATATGAAATACGAACCTAATTCCTACTTTACTGTACCATTTGATGGAACTATACATAAAATATCTAATATGCTACATAACATCTTATAGGTACATAAAAAAAGGGTTTGTCTGTACATTGGTCAGAATTAAAATATAATGGTATTTCGGTATCTATCGTATCCACGGTAACAAGGAAATGCACTTTTTAATTTTTCGTCATTGTCTGTCTGTCTGTCTGTCTGTCTGTCTGTCTGTCTGTCTGTCTGTGCGTATGCATGTATGTATGTATGTATGTATGTATGTATGTATGTAAGTATGTATGTACGTAGGCCTACTGCATGTACGAGCATCACAAGAGAATGGCTGAAGAGAATTTAATGAAAATCGGTATTCAAAGTCGGGGAATAAGACACAACAATCTAGGCTATACATAATTTTATACCGAGCGAGTTGGGCGTGCGGTTAGAGTCGCTCAGCTGTGAGCTTTCATCCGGGAGATAGTGGGTTCGAATCCCACTGTCGGCAGACCTGAAGATGGTTTTCCGTGGTTTCCCATTTTCACACCAGGCAAATGCTGGGGTTGTACCTTAATTAAGACCGCGGCCGTTTCATTCCCACTCCTAGACCTTCCCTATCTCATCGTCGCCATAAGGCATATCGGTGTCGGTGCGACATAAAGCAAAAAAAAAAACCTAATTTTAATCACGCTTAGTGAAATGGTAGTTTAGGGGAAGTTCTAAAATTAATTTCTCAAAAAGATATGGTTATTAGTGGTCCTATCGATAAATACTACATAATTAAAATTGTAAAGAATTAACATTCCGATAATTTATGTCTTATACATTTTTACCGTACCGGCTATAGCAGATATATTAATGAATTTCGATTTTTGTTGCTTAAGTCCATATTAATGCCGAGCCACGAGAAAATGGGTTAACAGAATGTAATGATGTTAATGATGTTTGTTGTCTAAAGGCCCCAAAATTTCATGAAAATTGGTATATAAAGACTGGGAATAAATCACTACATTCTATGCTGTAAATAACTTTATTCACTCTGGCTGAAATAGTAGTTTAGGGGAAGACGCCTAAAATGTTATCCAATTTAATAAAATCTTATTCACATCGTATAAATCTCTTCATCTATAATTGTGTATACAATGAAGAATTCCGTAGCGGAGCACGGGTACAAGAGCTAGTACATAATGAAAGGACATACTGCTTCCTAAATACGGTGATATAATACCTATGTAGATATTTTTCTATTTCTATTATTACTTGCTACGTCCCACTAACTACTTTTACGAATTTGGGAGACGCTGAGGTGCCGTAATTTAGTCCCCCAGGAGTTCTTTTACGTGCCAGTAAATCCCCCCGACACGAGGCTGACGTACTTGAGCACCTTCAAATACCACCGGACTAAGCCAGGATCGAACCTGCCAAGTTGGGGTCAGAGGGCCAGCGCCTCAACCGTCTGAGCCACTCAGCATGTAGAAATTAGCAGTAATAATAATAATAATATGAAGTAGAAGAAGAAGACGAAGACTACCACCTCCTATTTTTTTACGAGTTCATCCCATGGAGCATACACGTTTAAAACTTCCGTAGTTTGATTTTCCTCTGACCTCTTGCGGAAGGAGGTTACATTCACGGCTGGTCACAGCAGTGAAGAAGTTGCTCTAGGTTGAGGATTTACAGTATGTTCAGGAATAGCGAGCAGTAACGTACAGTAATTATTATCAACACTAGGTCACTGGTGGTAAATGTCGTCAATATCAAATCCCAAATTCTTTTGGACGAGGATCCCTTTGGACTTAAAAAACCCAATCGTCTGTTGAATTCTATGATAAATAACTAGTCAGTTCTCAAATTACCACGTTCCTGTGTCTCCGAAACCTCTTCACGTCTACTACTCACCTAGTTTGATCAGGAAAAATAGATCCCCCGAATTTAGATTTAATATGATATGATTTCTCTTCTCCCACAGGATGTATGCGTGAGGCTGTGTACTCTTACATCTATCACGGGCCTTACCTACGGTAATCCAGTGAAAACGATTAAACGAATGGGAATAGAATCTCGGTCATGCAATAACTTCTCGACACTATCTAAATGCTGACAAACATAATCCGTGCAAGAGAACGCCATCGATATACATACAACGAAAGATAATCACACTCACAGACATTGACAAAAAGACTGAAGATTCTCGCTATGTACAAGAAATACTGGATCTGTAACAAAGGCACATGAGAAATACAACGAAAGGTAAGGTACGATTTATAGCGAAAACAACGTCGACTTAATTTGTGTATAAAACTCAAGCTCCACAATTAAACCACCGACACATTATGGTATCCTGTTTTGAATTATTTCACTAAATACTGTCCCTTATGATTCTCACTGATTTTATCATTTGGTTTAAATAGGCTTTCACTTTCAGTTGCATTTTTTCGATGATTCATGCAAATTTCCACTTTTAGAGTCAGACTGTTCCAGTGGTGCCAGATCCAAAAGCAATATTTCGGAAGACAGAACTCCAAACTTTCAGAAGATTCGGGCAATATTTCGAAAGATATTTATGAATATATCACAAAATTGATGAAATTACTAAAAATACAGTTTGTTGTTAAGTTGTTTCGATGTCCACTTAGTTAAAATAACTGAAGTTTTTTAGCTTGTCTAACACAGGACATAAATTACCGGATATATCTGTCCGTTTTCCTTCTGGGTATGTACTCGTGTTTTATGAATGTGAATTTAAGTTCGATAGATTGACAAAATGTTATTTTAAACCAAAAAATCAACACAGAGAAGTTGATAATTTTCACTCCTTAATGTATGCCCGTTTGTATAAATGTCGTTTTTCAACAGAGCAAGAAACTCTGCTCCTATTATGAAAACATTGATCTTCAAGAACCCTTTTATAATAATATGATGGATCTTGTATTGATATCTTAGTGCAGACAGGTAGCATTTACACCTGCCTACGTTACCGTACCACTGACACTTTAATGACCTGTCTTCAACTCATTATATTACCTGCATCCCAGCTTCTCTTGAAACCGATACCAACTGAAGTAAAATTAAGCACATAATAAAGATTGCATTCAAACATAATGGACGATATTTCTCAGTAGTAGCGATTGGGAATTACTTGTGGTTGGGGGTGGGGCACGAAAATGTATAGACATCAAAAGGTACTCGGGTTTAAGGTCTATAGCAAGAGGGGGTGAGGTGGATATAAAAATTGTAAAAGGGAGGTACAAAATGGTAAGAGTTTTAATGCTGTCTAATCAAATTTCGAGAGCGACGTAAAGGTTGAGTCTACCAAATTTAGTGCGGTAATAGAAGTACTATACAATACAACTTTCACCAAAGGGAAAAATAATCACACATGTATTACAATTAAACAGAAGTACGTCGTGATTTTACAATTACAATCATTTAGTATTTGGTACACAGTAATAAAGTAACATACACTAGATAGAAATGCACAGGCACATTGAATGAGTGAGACTGCCAGACTGAAGAATGTGCGCGGCAAGCGGGTGAATCATATCTGTATCCATGTCCTTGGTAAAAAAAAATCATACCCCTGCTACCCTTCCTCAAAGCACATGCCACAATATGCTGCGCTGTATGAATCGGTTAGCCGCAACAAACGACATTTTGTGCGTATTTACGCTAAGTATGTTTATAAATAATGAAATAAATTAAATGAAGAATTTACCTGAAAAGAAATAGGGATTGTGCAAATTGCTTTCTAATAATTTCTAGTTTCAGGCGATTTTTTAATAAATCTTCGGTTCTTCAGTCTGTCGAGACTTAAAAAGTCAGGTGGCTAAAATGAAATAAAAACGAATTTCCTTCTCCACAAAGTGGAGGGTCACCTCGCCGCTACTCATATTTCTAACTGCATACTTTTATCTATGAAGTGAGAGCAGAGGAGAAGTCGGAAGATTTCCACCTAATTTCGTATTTTCTATAATCTTTTTAAAAATCGAAATATTCTCTGAAATTTCGGAGGACCTGGAGTGTTCCCTGAAATAACTTTGTTTCCCCATGTTCTGCACAGTATATTACGTACGATATCCATTATGATGACCTTTCAGCTTGCACACTTTAATATATACTGAACCATATTGGTCATTGTCCAAGGGTCATGATTTTAGCCGGAGAGATCGAGTACATTCGAGACCACCTGGAAGATACTTGTTTACTAATTTATTGCCTGGGAGAGGTTGAGTGTGTGCAGTTCTCGTGGGAAAGGAGCAGCTGTATAATTAGGAAATTTCTGGAAGCTCATAAGATAAATTTATGACCCCAGCCAAGCGCTTTAATTTAGACACAGGACGCTACACACTTCACAAAGGTGGCGTGCCAACAAAGGATTTGGAGCGAAAAGGAAATTAATTTATATTTTTGAATACAGAATAGATGCATTTAATCTGAGAGGAAAATTGCAACCTCCATAATTGGCACAAAATTTTGATATGCGACATGAGCCTACTTACAAGTGCATATTGGAGATAAGTACTAGGCGCGCGCTATGCATATCAACCGCGGGAGGCAAGAGCTCGCGGGTAAATCATTAGCTTGGGTACGCGAGCCGTATTATAAATAGGCGGCTGAAGAGCGTTGGAGATCCACTCTCTGACTGTCGAGCTGTTGCGACGGCGTGATACAACTCCAAGCGGACATCGAGATTAAGAGCTGAGCGGCGAGCAGCTATCATCCAGCACAATCTATTGGGGAATGGAATTCCCCTCCACCGATCGAGCGAGAGCAACGTCGCAGAGAACGAGAAAGGAGGACTGCAAGCTGTAGAAACGGAGCAGCCGTCAAGACATCGAGCATCGACGCGGGGACACCAGGAAGGCAAGCTCACCACGACACCGAAGAAGACACCTGACAACCTTTACGGAAGCTGCCGGAGAAGCCTTTACCAGCCAGCATGAATCCAGTAATCCATCTAACTTTGCGGCTAGCAGTGACAACCGTCAACATGAAATAAACTCCAGGGGTCCATAGAGAGCTGCCTCGCAATGTCTTCGGTACTTCCAGGTCAGACAGATCCAATTTATTCTAAGCATGGGATAGATCAAAATTAAAACTCAAGATGGCCGTCAGCCACGACAGTAGCTCTCCAATGTATATAAGGATTTGTATAATGTAAATATGCACAGACCTCGAACTCAGGGCAATAGGGTAGATAGTAGATTGCATATTTTCCACTTGTACAAATTTTTGTTTCGTTTCGTGGCCTCTTCTACGTCTTGGTCATGTTAGCTAGATCTCTTAGTCAGTTACGGCTGTTTCGACAGCAGTGTAGATTTTTATTGGTGGTCATACGTAATTTTTACAAACTGGAGTCTTACTCCTTGACTTACATGGGTTAGCGTGGTTGGGTGTGTGAGCCATCGCGCTGGAGATGTAGATGCGCTAAATATATAGCTTATTGCACGCCTTGACATTATGTGACTTTGCGCTGTTGAATGATGTATAATTAAGGTGTGTTCATTACGCCTTATTGTAGCCAGGAAATTGTAGTGCCAGGGGATTGTACCCTTATGTAATGATGGAGAAGCCCTGTGGAGGCAGATATGAGAGAATGATATTTACGTCTTAGCCATATGAAGGCAGATACGAGATGATGATTATGTAATTTCGGCACTATGGATGTGAGATGTACGTAAGAGTAGACGGATGTACGGGGCAGGAATTCCCTGTAGTCGAACAGTTGTGTGCATCAGATAGGGTGGCATGGCTAACACTCCCCTAGGTGATTTATGTGAGTCATGGAAGTCAAGTTTGACGTCACAGGCAAGAATTTTGTATCTCGCTGTCTGCGTTTTTTTCTTAATTGGTCTGAAGGGGAGTCGCCCGTGGCCTTGGCTTTGTGAATGGCTGCCTGCTAAGACCGTATTCTGTTTGTATGGCCATGTTCTTCTTAGATTTGCCACTTGTTCATTCTGCTACCAAATGTCGGAACTGTAATTTTGATGGTTTTATTTATGAGTTTATGTATCTTAGGTATGCTGGACTGTGAGCTTTCATCCAGTCCAGACCCTGTACAGAGTAGTTTTGTTGTAAGTAGATCATGGGTTCGAGGTTCTGTGACAACACTTTTCACGCATAGGAGATGGCTCCTTTGAGATGTTTGCACAATTTGTTTGTCTCACTCTTTACTTTGACTTATTCCGTGATTCCGTGACTGTTCCAGCTTGGCTTTGCGAATGAATTGAGACCGGGAAGTCAACTACGAATATCGCGTGACAATTATATGAGATGTTAATTCCTTGTAATTTATGTGAGATTTGGTCTTTTTATTGTAATAAATTATGTCCTATTCACTGTGAATGCAGCGTTTTTCCCATCTTTTTATTTTAATGTTGATTATTCTTACCTGCTAGTTCACATATCCTGTTGTCTTATCGTGTGTTGCCCTATGTTTTTCCCATTTATCCCTGAGACATGCTTTATTTGAGTGTTGCTGTGCGAGGATATGTACGCAGGTAAGACTATATGCATGAGCCCGCGCTTGTGGGAGTTTGTCACTACAATGCTCTTGGTTCGAGACCGCCATTCACCTGGCCGGAACCGAAGGGTGCTGTAGGGCACAATACAGTGGCTGAAAAAAGTATTGGTCTGCCAATAACCGTGGTATGAATGGAACCGTATAGTACAAATAATAGTACATATAATGGAATTTCATGTATGAAGATATATAGGACAGTCAAGTACATCAGTAGGTTGAATATGGAGCCAAGGAGATTCACGCTGTTTGCAAACGGAACAGTAATACAACGGCGTGCGTTATTACACGCCAAAGAAGTATTGGTCTAGTAAACAATATCATCGTGACATCGTGCTGTCTGCAGCAACTCGGGCTCATTACATCTGTGCTGACACGTTGGAACGTAATATTCAGCATTGTTTCCTCGTTCAGCTAGCAGTGGGAAGGAAAATGAAAGAAACAACCGTGGAAGAAAGGAGTATTGCAGTGCGACTATTTCAAAAAGGTAAATCTTTCAAGGACATAAGTGAAATTATTGGAAGAGCTGTTACATCTGTTAAAAATATTGTGTACAGGTACAAAAGAACAAAGACAATAGAAAATAGACCAAGAAGTGGCCGCCCCTCGAGGTTATCAGTACAAGACAAACGGCAAATTGTACGTGAGGTGATCCAAAATCCTCAACTAAGTGCGCCGAAGGTAGCAACTGCGTTACTACAAGGTGTAGAAGTACAAGCGTCATCTGAAACCATCCGAAATGTGCTAGGCGAAAGATAATATGCGGGCAGAACAGCCCGTAGAAAGCCGTACAGCAGTAAGGCTAACAGGAAGAAAAGATTTGCGTACGCTAAAGGGCACAAAATTTACAGCCATGAGGATTGGAAGACAGTCGTTTTTACCGATGAGAGTAAATTTACCCTCTTCAGGTCAGACAGACGAGTGACTGTGTGGAGGAAAACGAATTCTGAACTTAAAGAGAAGAATCTGACAGGTACTGTGAAACATGGAGATGATTCCCTGATGGTGTGGGGTTGCATGAGTGCGAATGGTGAAGGTGAATTAGCCTTTATTGAAGGGACTATGGATCACAAAGCATACATGAACATCTTCAAGACACATCTTCCATCAAGTGTACAAAGAATGGGACTCTCAGCAAAGTATACGTTTACGCAAGATAACGTCCCCAAACACAAAGCCATGAATACGAAGCTATGGCTTTTATATACTACTCCGCGCTGGATGGAAACTCCACCACAATCTCCCGACATCAACCCTATCGAGAATTTGTGGCAGAATTTGGAGCAAAACGTGAGAAAGCATGCAATATGAAACAAAGCTGACCTGAAAGAAGCCTACTCACCGAATGGAATAACATACCAAAGGAAACTACGGAAACCTTGAGATGACCGATGCCAAATAGGTTAGATGTGATTATAAAGAGAAAAGGAGAACCTACCAAGTACTGAAACGTTCACGAAGGATCAAGAAACTGCTTTATGTTAATTCAGACCAATACTTTTTTGGTGGCAAGTGAAAATGATTGTTTTAAGTTACGGTTTTTAGTTTTATATGGACATGGAAGAATTATGTTTCTTACAATGCACATGTTACACAAGATGATAAATAATCAAGGATTCTATTATATGTCAATTTTTATCACTATTCAATTCGATTCCTCGTCCTCACATGTAGCATATCTCGAAAGACCAATACTTTTTTGAGCCACTGTACATTCATACTAAAATAAACGTAATAAGAAAATGCAGGCTGTGATAAGCGTATATGTACGATCACAGCAGCAACTACGACCTTCTTCTTGGATGACATCCAATGCTTGGCGAAGCAGTGGAATTCGTGTGCAAGTGATTTTTTGTTAAGACAGTACTGCAGTTTTAATTCTATTCGTGTTACATTGTAACTTCGGTTCGTTGATTTGTATTACTGTATGCGCCTAGGTAGGATTCAGTTGGTATGAGGTATTTCTCAAGTAATCAGTCTAAATTTAATAGGTGGGAAATTGTTTCTATTCCTCATTGCAACAAACTAGGCCTACTCATTGATGAATAGAACGTGTAACAATGAGATCGTATTAAATCAGTAGCTACATTTACAGTTTTCTGAGCCGCCAAGGTGCCGGAATTTTGTCTCGCAGTTCTTTTACGTGCCAGTAAATCTACTGACACGAGGCTTGCGTATTTGAGCACATTCAAATGCCATTCGATTGACGCGAGATCGAACTCACTAACACTGGTACTTTTGTTGGTCGGATTTGACTGTTTATAACACATGTGGAGTCGTATTTGCACATTGTTGAGTCCTACACCACATTAGGTGGAGGTCCCCGGGCTAACATCCATGCCCAAGTCTTATTCGTATTATGCTTGTAACATGTCGTCGGCTAAGTCTTATTATGCTGAACCATAGTTTAACGGGAATGTTGCGTTTGAGTGCGGCCCTTCATTCAATCCAGTGTAGACCATTTCGTTGCCTACTTGTCGTAAGCTCGCTCTCGGATGATGAAGTGGAAGTCTGTACAAGTTCATGTTTTGTGGGTTGTACTTTACTTAGCGAGATGGTCTACTTTTTCACTGCGCCTTGTTCCTACGTGTCCCTTAATCCATAAGAAGTGGATGATGATTCCTCTGTATTTTACTCCTTAGTAGTTATGTGACTGTATGTTCCATTCTGGGTGTTCTAAACGTCGCAGCACACTACGGCATTCTGTCAAATTGAGGATCTCCTTGAATTGTTGAGAGGTAACATACAGAACTGCTGCATAGTTAGTACTTCCGCTGTGTAGATCGAAAGAAAGCCCCCGTATCTCGGTCATGTGATGCGAGGAGAGAAATAATTATCATCTACTGCAGCTGGTCGTTCAAGGGAAGATACAAGGGAAAAGAAGGCCAGGAATAAGACGCATTTCTTGGATTGATAATCTGAAAACTTGGTTCAACTGTTCCACTATTGAGCTGTTCCGCGCTGCATCATCTAAAGCAAGAATCTCTATTACGGTAGCCAACCTTCTAAGAGGACATGTCACTCGAAGAAGTAGAAGAAGATCGACATTGGAGAGGGTAAAGAGGTAACCAATTAGGGCCTAAGGATAAAATCTCCGACCCGGTCGGGAATCGAACCCGGGGCCCCTAGAACCAAAGGCCAGCACGACGCTCGCCACACAACTGATTTCACAGCGCTCTCTGTGCTACTACCTGCAATCACTGAGCCATCTGTTATTGTGAATACACACCATGCCTGCATAGCGTCTACGAGACAAATAGCACTTCGTGATCCGCTCATATATCTGCAAGAAAAAAATAGTTGTAGTAACTTTTGCCCCAACCCTCGTATTTGTCCTGTCATAATACAGAACATACAACACGCTAAACTGCCGAACCCCACAAAATCATGCAATAATTAAATATATATTGAACCCATGACCTTTGTGCCCTATGAACATTATGCATAATGTAACAATTAAACTAAAAGTTGGATTCTTGATAGCATGGATTTGACACGTGACGAGGGGGTGATTATCTTCGGTCCCACGCTCTGGGGTACGTGACGTCAACCACACGTGTCGACGGCGGAAGAATCTCAAGTCATTTTTATGAACTATTTCAAAGCGCGTGTACATGGCGTGACCACGCCAAGTCAAAAAATATAGTGCCTATCAAAGGAAGTCAATCATCTCACAAATCGAACCCGTAAAAATTTTAAATGTCCGTGAACACTACCGCCAGAAATGTAGCAAGCATGTAGTCACTTTCAAAACTCTTGAAATTGCAGTTTAGGTAAGTCAGAAAATTTATAGAAATTTTCTTGGCGGCAAAGGGAGAGATCCGAAGAGAGGGGGTAACTGCTATAAATATGAAGGGACGCCATGACGAAGTCTCCTTCTCCGGTATTTGTGATACAAAGCGGACGAAAAATTGTTGAGCTGCTCTGCGAAATCAAACCAACGAAAGTAGACTGAGTTCAACTGCAGATTTTAGCCATTGTGGCTAAGTCTTGACTCCATGAGGAGATAGTTTTCTTGAGTGAAATAATTATACCAGATAGGACGGTCAAAGTACTGAATAAATTCTAATGTGATTAAGTAATTCGTGTGCGTAAATAACTATAGTCCATCGTGTGCACTCAACAAACAAGTGAAGGGTATTTTCTTTTTTTTATGCTTTATTCCAGGAAACCTGAAGAAAATTAACAATGAATTGTGAAGCCATGAATGTAAAAATGGCTAAATAAAATGCCAGGGTCGCAGGTGAGCCCTAAGACGAATACTGGCGTGACGACATGAGGTAGGTGACTTTCCATCTTACTACCTCTTATATCTTGTCTCGTGATTTCTGAAGGTGTATTTGAATGGGGATATACGACGCAGTGGTCACTCCTACTGAGTTTTGTAAATGTGAGAGTACGACTGAAAGAGTCATTTGTTTTATTTTCCACTTGGATAAAAGTTTGAAGTCTTGCGAGTGCCGTATAATGTTGTAAAAAGTTATTGAATAGGGTTCCGAAGTGATATCACGTCCAATGTAGATCGTCATCCGTGTGAGTGTACTGCCTATATTTTGTGATGTCAAATTAAGATGGTCATTCGACGTAAAATTTTTCTGTCTGCAATTTGACGTTAATAATAATAATCCATGGTTACTCATTTTCAATCGAGTGGAAGCGCGCTGTCGGGTGAGAACCTAGGGTGATGAATTTGGTCACGGAGAGAAACGTTTTTCTATGCCCATTTTAAACTGTGTCTGACTGACAATAAAAGATCTAGTAGAATGTTTCAGTCATTTCTCGTAAAAATCAGGTTATTAAATACGATATCATTTATGCGAAGTTATTCATGATTAATGCATTGTGCGATATTAGACGTCGGGATTTCTAGTAAGGATTTTATTCCAGTTCTTTGTCGATGATAATTGTGGAGCTGGGAAACAGAGGTTAGTTTGTTGATATGAGATTTGTGAATCAGGTTGGACCTGTCATTGAAGCCAGGACACGGAAGCCCGAGGAATGTTTTATATGAGTTGAGATGAGATGTGCGAATCAGGTTAGAGTCCTGTCATTTGAAGCCGGGACATGATAGCCCGAGGAATATTTCATAATGTTGAGAATGGAAAGAAATTCATAGAAATCCATAGCGGTATAAATTGGCGACGCGTATAATTAGTGTGGGCATCTTGAAGCATAATCTGTGCATTTTGTTGGTTAGAATATCGTATTTGTTTAATTATGTCGGCAGAGTTTAAAAGGTGAGCATTTTGAGAAGCCAGTCAACTGGAACAAACAGGTGTTTCATGTAACTGCCAAGCGAACTGGGGGTGAGAGGCCTCGGCTGAGCGGGGATGTAACGGGAAAAGAGTGGAGTTGAGATTGTACTGTAATTCTCGGCCAGGGGAAACGTTAAAATGCTGGATTTAGTTGAAATTCATAGCCGGTAATGATCTAAGTATTGTGAAATACTGTAATTGGGGACGTAATGAACATTTGAAATCACGAACTTTGAGTATAAGGAACAGAGTAACCCAATTTCAGGGTTGTCCAAAATATAGAGCGATGGTCGTGATGATCGGTTTGTCTGTGAGGGGTGTGCAAAATTCATAATGGTAATGACGAGATATGACATCGTAATTATATGGCGAGTTGTTTGGTTTGTACGTGGATTATTAGGATATCCAAGTGTTAATAACGGTTAGGACTAGATTAGATTTATAAGCGTGATATCACGAGACAGGATATATATAGCTGGACATGAATTATGTAAAATTCTTTTCCAGCCAGGTAAACATCGCAATATTGAACTCACATCACAGCTGCGTAGAAATTTGTGAAGAAACCAGAGTCCGCGGAGATAAAATTTGTTGTTCGTTAATAGTTCGTTAAATCATTTAAATTTATTTAATTATTAAATTCAGTGAAACCGCATTTGAAATAACTTTAATCAAGCGAATAACTTGGAGATGCATTCTGGAAATTTTAGTTTGTTTTCTGGGGAATGTTAACATGTAAAGTAACGATTAAGGGGACATATCCGAAGGAAATGGATTTTACTGCCACAAAGTTTGTGAGCATTGCTATTGTTGTAATTATTGAACTTTGATTGATTGAGCAGTGAATATGCTGGGGATAGTAAAGTGGAACTTTGGTCATCAACCGATGTAACTTAATTGTGTTTAGCCTTCAGCCTAGAAACTTGGATGGTCAGGGGGTCATCAACCTCAGTGACTTAAATTAGGGCCATATGCCATTGTAGCATCATTTCCTTGCGGTCATCATCCACAATGACTTTAAAGTAACTTAGAAGAGTAGATATCGGTCCATGACATAGACGCAGGTCACATCGATTCAATTAAGGGTCCATGCCGTAGAACCACTGTGTGGCACACACCGATTGGACGGCCTTAATTATACTCAGAGTCCAGAGTTCGTGTTACGAGGGTTGGACCATAACGAATCACTATGATGGTACATGTGGTCTCACATGGAAGCCGAATTTAAGGATTTCCAGACTTTCCTTTCTTAACTGATTAATAATTGAGACAATGGTTTCTAGTAAGAATGCCCATCAGGCAGTTACGTTAAAGTCTCACACCAGTGTTCTGACGTTTATGTAAAAATGATTGTGGTGTCCAGTGGACACAATTGACTTCTATGATACCATTGACATGCTTCAGAATTTTCCTGAATAAATAGGAATCTTTTAAACAGACCTTTCATTCCAGTAGATAGATTAGAATTAATGAACCCTACCTTTACCTCAGCAAGTGACGAAGAACCCGAAACGACCCAAGAGACAGATCTCATGAACTTTGCTGATAGGTAAGGAAGGTAGGTATCCCTCAATATGGACCTAAAGGGTTCAATATTAAAGTAGTTTATATATATCCCTATATATAAGGTTGGTATTAGGAAAGGCATTCGGGTGTAAAACTGTACCAAGTGAGAAAAGCGACAGAAGATGAAGGAGAATAACTTCATTCACTTTTTTCCAGTTACTTCTGTGGTCATGGTAGCTACCCTGGCTTATCTTGCGTGATAACTGGCATGGTAACCTTCTTGATGCCATGTGATGTTTAAGGTGAAATTTCTACCCTAGGATTTGAACCTCGGCCGCCTAGGTGAAATGCCAGCCGCTTGGCCACTGAGTCAATTACAGCTCCATTATTATTATTATTATTATTATTATTATTATTATTATGATTATTATTATTATTTCTTCGCTATGCCCGACTAAGGGGAGTGATTATTATTATTATTATTATTATTATTATTATTATTATTATTATTATTATTATTATCATTATCATTATTATTAGGGCCTATTATTATTATTATTATTATTATTATTATTATTATTATTATTATTATTATTATTTAACTGACGTCCTTGCCTTTTCCTTCTCCCAAAATCTCTTCATCTTTTCGCTGTGGCTTTTCTTGCAATCTTCTGACCTCGTTTTGTTGGTGGTAGTGTTTGGATGTTGTGTAAAGCAGTGATTGTCGACTTTCTGAACTTAGATCTGTGTAATACAATGTCATCTGTGATGCCTATTTCCTGAAGATCTTTTCCAACTTCGAGCAACTTTTTTTTGTTTTGCTTTCATTGATAGAGCAAGGTTCAGAATTATTTCGATCAATCTCTGATTACTCATTCTGAGTATATGACCGTAAAATTTAAAACGTCTAAATGTGTCTGACATTTTCTCTGAGTGTTGGTTCAGGTCATGAGATTTCCTTATCATCCAGATTCCCCCTGTACAGACTGGTCCAAATATTTTCCTTAAGATTTTTCTTTCTTGTTCTTCTACATCTTTAATCAATGATCTGCCATATAGTGCTTCACATGCTTTATTACAGTGATGTAATGACTTTTAAGTTTGCATTTTTCATTTTGATTATTATTATTATTATTATTATTATTATTATTATTATTATTATTATTATTATTATTATTATTAAATCGTCTTTGTTAAATACATCTATCAAAAATTCTAACGAAAATGTTTGTTCTGTGTATTACATAGAGTCACAGTTTTGGAATTTTACAAGACCTCATAATGGCAAGGCTGTACGAACGATTTCAAGGAAGGATAATATGGAAAGTTGCAGTAGGGGATTGGCGGTGAGCTATATGATAAGTGAGAGGAAGTGGGTTGAGATCATGGCTGTGTCTATCCACTGGCGGCATTGTGGGAGTTGATCATCGACTTGTGATTGAAATACGACACATGCTACTATGTTGTGGTCACAGCTAAATTTATCGCTGGCAGCAAGGCGAGAGTTACGACATCTTGCCTATCTACTAGCTGACCATCCCTGACATGGCTTAGGAGAACCTATTATATGTTAAAGAAGTGACTGCAAAAACAACAGCGATGATGTCGACGAATCCGGTGACCTAGAAGTCAGTCACACAAAGTTACAACAAGAATAGCGTCATCTTCACTCATCTCATCCTGGTTTATCGCTACTCTGGTTTTCTGTCTCTCTTTGTTCGATTGATTGTTATGAGATTAGGTGAATAAGGATGAACATAATTTTACGAAAATTAATATTCCCTATTGACCGCCTCTGTGGTGTAGTGGTTAATGTGATTAGCTGCCATATCCGGAGGCCCAGGTTCTATTCCGGGCTCTGCCACGAAATTCGAAAAGTAGTACGAGGGCTGGAACGGGGTCCACTCAGCCTCGGGAGGTCAACTGAGTAGAGGGTTTCGATTCCCACCTCAGCCATCCTCGAAGTGGTTTTCCGTGGTTTCCCACTTCTCCTCCAGGCAAATGTCGGGATGGTACATAACTTAAGGCCACGGCCGTTTCCTTCCCTCTTCCCTGACTACTCATTCCGATCTCCTCCTCTTCCCATAAGTCCCCTCTTCAGCATAGCAAGTGAGGCCGCCTTAGTGAGGTACTGCTCTTCTTTCCCAGTTGTATCCCCGACCCAAAGTCTCACGCTCCAGGACACTGCCCTTGAGGTGGTAGAGATAGGATCCTTCACTGAGTCTGAAGGAAAAGGCAATCCTATAGGGTAAAGGGATTAAGAAAGAAATTTAATACCTAATTTGAGATCTTAGTCTATACATTATTTTTTCAGGGTGGAATGCTTGTTTAATAGGATGCCTAAAAGTTATTATCAAATATTTCTCTTTATATTAGTCCTACCGAAAACCTGTAGTTTAAAATACTAACCAATGCCATTTCTGATTGTTTCTGTTTCATGCCACTTTTCAAATCCCGAATTAGAGATATTGAGATTTTTTCTTGCTAGCCGCATATACGCCTATGTGGGTTTTCAGTAACGCCAGTACGGGGAAAGACTAGGATTGAGAGAGAAGTGGCGGTGGCCTTAATTAAGGCACAATCTCAGCATCGACCTGATGTGAAAAGGGAATTTAAGGAAAATCGTCTTCAGGGCTACCGACAGTGAGGTTTTAGCTATAAACGAGAATTGCTATTTATTTCCGTTTTTACTTTACAAACATATTAGACAATTGTGTGGCTGATGCAGTGAATTTACTCAGAGACCGCAGGCTGTTTCCTGATCAGGTCAGGCATGTTTACCTCGATTTGAGGGATAGTTAGAGGTCCACTCAGACTATGTGAAAACACTTATTTGACGGTGAGAATGCGGTTCCGGTCTAGACAACCAAAGATTATTGGCCGAGATTTGTCACGCTGACTAAGCGTTAGCTCGTAAACTGCAGGGTTTCACACTGAGCTGCGGTCGCTTGATAATCTAAGGTCCATCAGGGCCGTGGCGTCATGGAGTTTGTTGGGGGTTTCTTATACTGAAATAATTGTAGGTAAGTTTGCCTTGAACATCGAGCTGAGTGGAATGATGGTGAAGTGCTAGAATCGAGAGTCATTGTGAACGATAGACATCCTTTAGTTCTTACTATCTTGGTTTCAATAGCTCTACTGATCAGGATTAATTCAGATTAGGATGGCTATATTTCTCCTCAGAATTTCTTTTAAAAAAAATGCAAATCGTTTTGAATTCTTGGTAGAAAGTACCTACGACTTTTCCTAGCTGAATAATTTCTTACCTAGCCTTGTGGCCGCTCGGTTTGGGTCAAGTAACTATGAACTTGAATTTGGGAGATAGTGGGTTCGAAATCCATTGTCGGCATCCCTGAAGATGGTTTTCCGTAGTTTCCCATTTTCACTCTAGGCAAATGCTGGAACTGCACCTCAATTAATTCCACGGTCGCTTCTTTCCCACTCTTAGCCCTTTCCTATCCCATCGTCGTCATAAGACGTATCTATGTCCGTGCAACGTAAAGCAAAATTGGAAAAAATGAAATTAAAAATTGACAGAGATATTTTCCATCTCTGAACCATGCCGATCATCATCGAATAGATTCTTCATCTGTGTCCAGTTACCGTACTTCATCTATGAGGAAATCAGTTTTCCTCACCTTATTTTAGGTCTTCACCTCCTTTTCCATCTGACTAGATCTTTAATACCTGTCTCGTCTCTTCGATCGTTTCTCCTGTATCCGCTACCTTCACAATCAATCAATCAATCAATCAATCAATCAATCAATCAATCAATCAATCAATCAATCAATCAATCAATCAATCAATCAATCAATCAATCAATCAATCAATCAATCAATCAATCAATCAATCAATCAATCAATCAATCAATCAATCAATCAATCAATCAATCAATCAATCAATCAATCAATCAATCAATCAATCAATCAATCAATCAATCAATCAATCAATCAACGCTGATCTTCATTTAGGGCCGTCGTGCAGGTGGCCAATTCCCTATCAGTTGTTTACCTAGACTTTTCTAAAATGATTTCCAGGATTTGCGAACCACTCCCTTGGTAATTTATTTCAATCTCTAATTCTTGTACATATAAACTAATATTTGATCCAATTTGTCTACTTAAATTCAAACTTTACCTTCATATTTTCATTTTTCCTATTTTTAAAAACTCCATTCGAGTTTGTTCGGCTGCTAATGTCATGTCATTTCTCTACTGACAGCTCGGAAGGTACCGTTTAGCCGAACAGCTCATTTCCTTACTCCCAAGTCCTCCCAACCCAAAGTTTGCAACATTTTCGCAACACTTTTCTTTTTGTCGAAAATCACCCAGAATAGATCGCGTTGCTTTACTGGCTTTACTGTGGATCTGACCTTTCCCAGTTCTCGAATCAAGAAATCTAAGAGTCCCATACACTGGAACCAAAAGTTACTCTAATTGGGTCACCTCCCCTTTACATCCTTACTGCAAGCCCTTAACACCCTCTAAACCATACGAAAAGATCTATAAACTTCATTTTCAACTTCGGAAATGTGAATATCCTAATGAAGATCTTTTCTAATGTTAACACCTAGGTAATACATTACTTAGAGTGATCCCCATGAGGTACTCTCCCTCTATCAATACGGTAATTAGAACTGGGAGGACTTTTCCTCCTGGTGAAACTTTTCTGATTTTATCCATACTTATCAACCCTCACATCCATTCTAACATTTTCACTCGTGTTCACCTCATCTTGTTAATTAGTTATTTAATCAACGAAACGAAAATAATACTAATTTAATAACAATGATCGTATGGTGTGAAGTACAGCGAGCAGGCATATTATTTGACTCCATTTAGGGTATCTGTACATAAATATCGATGTTCTTATTTATTTTAAAAGATGGCAGAGCCACTGACGCTCTGCAGGACTACCAACGGCCGAGTATTAGTTCATTTTGTCGGTTAAACACCAATGTGTCCCGAGAGATAATTTAAATACCGACATCATACGGCGTGGAATATCGAAACGACTTACATCCGTTTTCAAAAATAAGACTACATTAGTCAGATTCCGACAATCTATCACTGATTTATTGCTTGATATTGGTTTCACCAGTATCGCATATTCTTTCCTTTCAGCTAGAGCCGATCTCCAACATGTTATGTCCCTCATCTTCTTTACCTTCCAATTTTCTAGGGTCGGCATTGCGTTTGGCTTCAGTCTAATTTTACCACCTCTATATGGAGGAATATTTTCAGCACTGCGCGTTTCTGTGGTGTGTTTTACGTAAATAAAGATGTGTATTAAGACGATCAAAAATCCCCCAGCCTCCACGCTAGAGGAGTTAAGCAAAGTTTAAATACCCGATCCAGCTAGGAATCGAACCGGCAGCTTTTTGAACCGAAGGCCAGTACGCTGACCATTCAGCCAACAAAACCCGAATCTTTAAATGAACAATATAATAGTCATTATTATCATCATTCTCTTTCCAGTCAAAGGTGGTAGTCCTACACGCTGATCACAGAGCAACTCTACAGTCTCCCTTCAGTTTCTCAATCCTGCTAGAATTTTGTTTGTGATTTCAGTGTCCATATTTCAAAAATCTGAAAGTGTCTACTCTTCACTGTCTCCACTCTGTACAGTCGGCTGGGAGTCTGTATAGGGCTTGTTAAACTATTAACCATGGACGTGTGATATCTGTGAGAGTAGCACAAAAATGAACTAGCCTTTTCCTCACATTATGAAGCCTGAGACCTCTTCATATTGTCGCCGCTGTGCCAAAACCGTAAATGTGACAATGTTCTTCCTATTCATTATTTCCCTTAAGACTGGTGACGCCTCCCAGCCACATTATTGATATGCAGTCCATCAGAACAATTTTCGTTGAGTTAATTTTCCTATGCAAGTAGGTAAAGGAAAATTAACCTTAATGTGCTGTACTGTCCGGCTCCATGGCTAAGTGGTTAGCGTGCTGGCCTTTGGTCACAGGGGTCCCGGGTTCGATTCCCGGCAGAGTCGGGAATTTTAACCATCATTGGTTAATTTGGCTGGCACGGGGGCTGGGTGTATGTGTCGTCTTCATCATCATTTCATCCTCATCACGATGCGCAGGTCGCCTACGGGAGTCAAATCAAAAGACCTGCACCTGGCGAGCCGAACATGTCCTCGGACACTCCCGGCACTAAAAGCCATACGCCATTTCATTTTCATTTACTGTGCTGTACTGAAGGAATGTATGTTTGCATGACCTATTTACCCACACCTAGAGTATTATGTATTTAAGATCCTGGTACAGCAGTGAGCCGGCCCCGCGGTGTAGGGGTAGCGTGCTTGCCTCTTACCCGGAGGTCCCGGGTCCGACTCCCGGCCAGGTCAAGGATTTTTACCTGCATCTGAGGGCTGGTTCGAGGCTCACTCAGCCTACGTGATTACAATTGAGGAGCTATCTCACGGTGAGATGGCGGCCCCGGTCTAGAAAGCAAAGAATAACGGCCGAGAGGATCCGCCGTGCAGATCACACGACACGACAGCCCTTCGGGCTGAGCAGCGGTTGCTTGGTAGGCCATGGCCCTTCCGGGCTGTTGCGCCATGGGGTTTGGTTTGCTACAGCAGTGACGATATATGCCCATTGTTAAGGTGTAATCCACATCGATGGACTAATCGAAGTTCTTACTTTCGTGCCTTCCCAATCCCATTGAAGCCAAGTTTATACTTGTGCACTTTTTCCTTCATTGCATATCAGCGAGTCAAGGATCATTCTCGGAGCTGAATACCACAGCTTAAATTCCAATAATGTAATGCTATGCCGACCGTCGTGTCTCAGTTGTAATTAAGTCGCGGGTGTAAGAGAGGAGTTTTCTTAGAGGTCACAAAAACAGCAGGACAGCTGTACACTGCGTACTTTCATTTTCTTTCTTATTACAACGCATTATAAGGGCGGAGAAGAGACTGTGTCAGCTGCAGCTCACATATGGTACAGTCCCAGCTCACACACATGGCCACTCTTTGAAGTTTGCAAGCTACAAAGATCACAGTGAAGAGGTCGGGCAATTTACATTTAAGTGATTAAGAAAGAAAGAAAGCTGGTTCTCCGATAGATTACTTGTCAGCAAAACTGCTAGTTTTGTCATTGTATTCCTCAGTCATTCCTAATACAGTGTAGTGAAGTGGCGTATGGCTTTTAGTGCCGGGAGTGTCCGAGGGCATGTCCCTCTCGCCAGGGTCAGGTCTTTCGAATTGACACCCTTTGGCGATCTGCGCGTCATGATGAGGATGAAATGATGATGAAGACGACACATACACTCAGCCCTCGTGCCAGAAAAATTAATCAATGGTGGTTAAAATTCCCGACCCTGTCGGGAATCGAACCCGGGACCCCTGTGACCAAGGCCAGCAAGCTAACCATTTAGCGATGGAGCCGGACTACAGTATAGTAAAAGTTCATTAATAGACCCTTATCAAATTGTTTCTTGAACACTATCATTAGAAGCTGTACAAAAATTCCTATTTAAAGTGCATGGTTTTCTTATAGTGGCTTTACGTCGCACCGACACGATACGAAAGGGCTAGAAGTGGGGAGGAAGCGACCGTGGCCTTAATTAAGGTACATACACCCAGCCCTCGTGCCAGAGAAATTAACCAATGATGGTTAAAATTCTCGACCCGGCCGGGAATCGAACCCTGGTGTGAAAATGGGAAACCACGGATAAAACCATCTTCAGGGCTGCCGACAGTGGTATTCGAACCCACTACCTTCCGAATTCTGTATACTGGCCTCACTTAAGCGGCTGCAGCTATCGAGCTCGGTGCATTGGTTTTAAATGCTTTATTAAATGCTATCCCGGATAAATAATGGGTATTTCGCCAATCAATCAATCAATCAATCAATCAATCAATCAATCAATCAATCAATCAATCAATCAATCAATCAATCAATCAATCAATCAATCAATCAATCAATCAATCAATCAATCAATCAATCAATCATCTGCATTTAGAACTGTCGCTTAGGTGGCAAATTCCCTATCGGTTATTTACCTAGCTTTTTCTTATACGTTTTCAAAGAACTTGGAAATTTATTAAACTTTCCCTTGATCATTTATTCTGATTCTTTACTCCTCGTCTTATAAATGAATATTTGCCCCAATTTGTCCTTCTGAATTTGAACATTATCTTCCTATCATGATCTCTTTTACTCTTGAAATCACCGCTCAGACTTATTAGTCTACTTATGTCATTCCACGCCATCTCTCCACTGACAGCTCGACTATACTCTAACTGGAGTCTTACTAGAGACTTATACGCTCTCTCCTTTACAACCTTACTACAAACCCTCTAAATACGGTACTCTCATAACCATGTGAAGAGATCTGTCCCTTAACAACATCCTTAAAATTTATTTTTGAACTTGTTTTTTTATTAACCTTTCCAAAATTACCCATTGCAAATCAAATTTCAAATCAGTCAATTAAAAGAAAAATTAACATGACAGTTTAAGAAATGTAGTGACCTGAACACTATAAGCACACCTGCATAATTGTATAATAGTGTTGAGATTAATATAAAACACAAAATGTACTTTATAATTTAAAGAAAGAAATACAGAAATTAGAATAATAAACTTCTGAAAAAGATACAAAGCCATCTCATTGTTGTCAGTTCTCATTACATCACCATGTAAAACATATGAAATAAAGTAAAATAAAAACATTATTTAAAAATAAAATAAATGTTTCGCACATTTCTCTACATCGCGTTTCTTTACCATTTCCGCACTGTATTAACAGACCAAGTCCTGACAGGTCGCGCTTCCCGACAAGATGTCACTCGGTGCACTGTCGTATCGAGCTCGCCGCAATGTCCACAGTTCAGACAAGTTGTGATGAAAGTACTTAGTTGCTGTTGGAACGATGTCGTTAATTACTGAGTAGACTGATGATTTCCACTGTGTTGGTACTTCTTTGTTGTTAGCATTTGGCCACTCCATTTTCTTTCAGGGAATTTTTGTTCAATCGGTACTGGTGTCTGTAATCCTTTCAGCAGGAAGCCCTTTTCTTTCTTTTCGGTCCTGCTGGAGACTGTCAAGTCTGCCAATGATGGTACGAAAAGCAGAATGTATGTGCCTATGTCGACCACCTTGTAAGTCAGGCTCAGGAGGTTGAAGAAATGTCAGTTCTGTTCGAGTTTGCAACCGTGATAGTGATTTACTCGTATGTATCGTCTTTCTCAGTAGAGCCTTACATTTCAGGTCTACACAAATTCGGTTTAGTCCTCCATGTGTAGTCAGCAAGTACAGCTGATCACGTCTCACCCGATACAGAAACCTTTCCAAAAATAGTGGCCTATATAAAGTTCTATACGCTGTGTTATTAGTTTTGTTGCAGGAAGAACTTACGCAAAGTACCATATTTAGGATAAAGCATAACTTTACTGAACCCTTGAGCTTACCATTCCATCGTTGGTCGGCCACAGCTGCTGCAGTAGAGCAATATCGAACTCTTAAATCTTGGGGTCGTAGCGGCAATATTTCGGTCACGATCTTAACCAAACGATGGGGTTCAGAAGAGGGCCTAACTACTTGAACTTGAGGAGCAAATATGTGCTTACTAACTTTTATTGAATCAATTAACTGCACAAAAAAGTCATATATATAAAATCCTTGATCAAGAAAAAATGTAATTATTTAATGTTTCAAACGCAGTCACATTGCATGACGTTAGTTTCATTGATTACAGTATCGAAGAATTTTCTTCGGAGAGAAGTAGAAATATCACAGATTAGTGGACAGCGCAAAACTGGTAACCTGAAAATCGGGCTCCTATTGATCCAAGCGATAACTAAGAATTAATCCACACGATCCGTGGAAAATCTGACCTTCAACAAATAGAATTCCAGATTTACTCTTAATTAAGGTTATCCACCAGTCAAATAAACCAAACCAAACCTCATGGCACTACAGCCCTTGAAGGGCCTTGGCCTACCAAGCGACCGCTGCTCAGCCTGAAGGCCTGCAGATTACGAGGTGTCGTGTGGTCAGCACGACGAATCCTCTCGGCCGTCGGTTTTCGAGACCGACCAGTCAAATACCCTGTCGGATATGGAAACACCCGCCGAATGGACCCTTAATCGAACCAAATTGACTATCAGTTTCTTTGAATAGGTTGCGAAATATTACTGGAAAGCATGGCGTTCACTACAAGTTAACAGCAACATTCACAATTGAAAATAAAATTCCACCATGTATTGTCATCTCATGACACCCTTAAGTTATAAAATAATCCCTATGCTGAAATATGCATGACCCAAACAGCTGTTCAGAAGGAACCAACAACAACACGATCCAAGAAGATCTTACATTAGGTCGTTCTGAAGGAACAAAACTGCGAAATGCAGGAAACACTTATTCATCACGCATTTAGAAGAAATGCCAAACACTGAAGTTAAATAAAAAAAAGTGGTAAATCACTTGAAAAATATTATTACAAAACCAACTTTCAGGTTATAAACGGTTATGTTACGCTTAATAAAATTACACGTCCACATGGTAAAATGAAATCAAAAATTTAGGAATTCTTTCCTGTACAACGATGACTACCATTACAGATCCATCTACTTATTGTTTGTCCCAACAAACTACCTACAAAGTTATTGATCGACCACAATCAACGTATATAAATGAAAGAACGACAAAAGTTGAAAATAAAATATATTCCTGGCTGACGAATCGAACCCGCTTTCGTAACTCAAGTCTCACATAAATAAACTAAGTGTCAACACGCACACTAGCAAGGTAATCGGACGTCAGAATGACAAAACAAATAATTCCGTAAATAAAATACTGAAGTTCAATGAACTCAAACGCGCGTGGCACCTGCAATAAATATTCAATCATCGTTAGCTTAGTACCCAATATTGGACATCCCTCACGTTCATGCCACTAGTGGTTCCATAATCTTAGGTAAACACCTTCCAGCTGGTAAGGGCTATGCGCAAAACATGGCCTCAATGTTACTTAGCTAACACTCTTCGCATTGCATACACTACTGCAGACACTACCATCGCTCAAGTCACTTCGCAAAAACACCTAATCTAAGACTTGAGTATATACAGCCGACATCCTAAACCTATCGTCGGGCCTACCTAATGTCTGCACACCCTAACACTAACCTCTATATACATACACACACCTTCCTAAACCTATCGTCGAGCGTGAACTAGGACGTCTCATCATCAGTATACTCCTAGGATAACATGTGACGTCCTAAATCTATTATCGAGCGGAAATTGGGTTGTCTACGCTTCCTTTCTAATGCCAGGCGAAATCGTAATTTCAAACACACTCTTAGATATTTTAGATGTAAACGTTGTCGAAACTAATAGCACACAATGAAACAAATCTTGCCACCAAATGAACGCAAGTCGGGAAATCCAACTAAGTCCCTATCTTGTTAATAAAACGTGACATTGGAAATAAATAACGCCTGGCAAGCAATCCACAACTCAAACACGATCTCGACCTGCGCGATGAAGTTTGGAAAAATGATAATGACGTTCAACACACGTCTATCATTACGCGAATATCGTCAAAATAGTAATCATCACCACCGCAAAATCCAAACTATAATTCTAGGGCGAGGCCCTCAAATCGACTACCTTCTCACTATTCCAAATATCCATATCCATTAACTATCCAGTGAAGCGAAATTCAATGAATCTACACAGCCAAACTATCGCTTTAATAATGTCCAATATCTCATCCCACAATGTTTCCGATTTAATGATAAATTATCGTCTCGTAATTTATGAAATTTTCTGAGTGGAAATTTGTCATTACATCAGATACAATGTGTAAAATAGGCGAAGGGAGGTTTCCTTTATACCCTCTGGGAGGGACGTCACCCTCTCCACGAGGCTCGGTTATGCAATCTGCTAATTCCACATCCAGTGGACCAATTTTCTTGAAATTTATTCCATAACTTCGGACAGACGTACAATTCATTATGATGTTAATTTCATATTTTTCCCATACTTGCAACGGGCGAAATGAATTATTTCTGCCCTGGAGTTTAGCGGCATTTTCTTCAGGAAATTGACCTTGGCACGTGTCGCAGAATCCGCGAGCAAGACGCACTCTCCTCCAGGCTTAACTGCATTCATATTTACCCTGGGGATTCTATCTTCACATACGGTTTATAAATAATTTAGATCCTTTATTCCTGGATTTACCATGTCGCCAAAATCTCTCGTTATGAAGGATTTCTCGAAATTGACAAATTATTCATTACTCGAGGTTCACCGAAGTATCCCGGCATTTCACGAGCTCACAGCTCGCTTGTCACGGAGAGTTCGCTCCCACGAGACAGAGAGGCTCTTGAAATAAAAACATGGCTACTCTCAAAAGTTGTTTGTAGCTGAAATAAATATTTGGAATTATTATTTGTTCTTTTCTCATCGTAGTATTATGGGTTCAATACATTAATATGCCATACTTTTTGGATGAAATTCAGAGACCTAGTAAGCTACTGCATAAAGGTGCTTCTAACTATATTAGGTATCGACGTCCAATTCTCGGTTAGCATATCTTCAAAATTTTGTTGGAAAATAATTCCTAAGATCTTCAATTTAGTTACAATGGGCAGTGATCTATTAGGCGAAGGTAATTGATGTCGGCCAAGAAACAGCATTCCGGATTCATTCTTATTTACTTTCGATTCTGAATCTTCCTCAAATTCGTGGATTATATTTAGAGTTCGCTCTTCGTCGGATGGCTCTGTTAGGATAATACAAACGTCGTCAGCATAGGTCGTACTGTCACTTTTTGTGCATCGAGTGTCAGGCCAGTTATACACTGATTTATTCGGGGAAGAAATGGTTCTAGCGGTACGATGAACAGAAGCACAGAGATGGAACATCCTTGACGAACTGATTGCCGTATCGGTATTTTCACAGTTAGATGTCCATTTATAATGATTCGTGAGGTTGCTGTTCTATACAGTCCTTTAATGCACTCAATCAATTTAGATGGAAAGGCGAAAGCTTGCATTGTGGACGACAGATACGGATGTTTTTTTCTGTCGAAAGCCTTATGGAAGTCCAAAATTACGAGTGTCGTTGGAGGAAGATTCGATGAGGCGTTGTCGTGTAAGAGAATTGTATGTTTCTCTGCACTAACAGATTGGAGATAATATTTTGACCGGATGTCCCACACGATTGCCATTGTCCGATGATTTGTTGCAACTGCAGTTTTATGCTGGATGCTATTATTTTAATGAATATCTTGTAATCTGTGTTTAGCAAGGTGATCGACCTGAAGTCTTCCATTCATAGAGGTCTTGTGGTTTTGATAATTAAAATAATAATTCCGGACGTGAAATCTTTCGTTAGGATGTGTTGCCTCTCTACTATTTCTTGGTACAGTTTCAACAGGCCTTCCCCTATTATTTCCCCACATTATTTCGTAGAATTCATGAATTATTCCATCTGGTCCTGGAAAGCGATGACGCTGTGCTTGGGAAAGTGCAGAGAGTATTTCCACCGATGTAATATCTGCAACCAAACTTGGCCCATCTTCTTTATTCAGTGTTGGTAGAACTTGTTGTAGGATGAGTAAACGTACTGATTAATATTTGGGTCGTCATTGAATAGTGTTGTAAAGTAGTCTGCAACAATTTGGAGTACGTCCTTCATATCTGACTTTATGCGACCATGCTCATCCCGGAGTTTAGTAATTGCTTTTCTCTTCCCTTTACGTCTTTCAGTCAAAATGTGAAATAGTGATAAACGCTCGTCTTCAACAACCGAGGGTTCCTTTGCACGGAGGAATGCCCCTTTCAGATGATTCTCTTGAATATTAATGATTTTGTGTTTGATTCCTTTCATTTCATTAGTGACATTCTCCCCACTGGCTTGCTGTTTATGAAGCCGGTATAAAACTTCATAATAGAAATTCAATGTATTTTTCTTTTGCTTTTGCACGTTGTTTGGAAATCTTTTGAAAAATTCTGGTTTAACAGTATCAGTTCACCAGGTCACGTGGTAACGGTATTTAGATCGTTTACTACGCAATTTCATCCATAGTGTTCGAAACACATTTTGGACATCTTGGTTGTAAAAGAGCGCCACATTAAAGTTTCCAATATCCATACCCATGTAGAGGTGATCGTACTGTTGTTGAGTAACGGAAGATGAGAGCATTATGGTCACTGAATGACACAGGCATAACCTCAGAACTGTGCAGCCTATTTATCATCACTTGTAATGTATATGCTCTATCGATTCTCGAAGCTGACCCGGTCAGGTAGCATGTAAATATTGGACGTCTGTTCCATGTTTAAGCTCCCATACGTCATGTAAGTGTAATCTCTCAACAAGATATTTTAGGCTGCGACAGTTATTGAAATGCCCAGTTTGGTAGCGTAGATTTCATACACAGTTAAGATCATCGGCCAAAATTATTTTATTAATAGGGCCCTGCACAAAATATCTGGTGTTATCTTCAAATAATCGTTCTCTCTCAAGACGCCCTTGGGAACCTGCCGGAGCACAAACATTAATAAAAAGAGTGTCCTCATGTTTCACAGCAATAATTCTACCACTGGGATGAAACTCCGCTTCAGAAACAGTCAGTCCTGACCTATATATTAAAGCCGTACTTAAAAGTACCTCTGCAGAAACACGGGGAGAATCAAAGTAATTGTAGTAAAACTCCTCCTGGTAGGAGGATTTGATTAAGCTGATCTGGTCAATACACGTTCACTCCTACACTGATCTCCACTTTCTGTTATTTAAGCTAACTGCGTGAGGTACTACGCTTTTGGGTGCTGTGCGGTTTGATTCGTCACGTGCAACGTATTTGTTGACAAGTTTCATCTGTAAGTTGTGAGAGTCCTTGTTACTGCTTGTCGTATTTGGGGTAGTCCTGTCACCTGCTAGCGAGCTCACTGCACTTTCGCTAACACTCGGTACTGTTCTTGTGTTAAGATCAATTACAGGGTTGGAATCGGATAATTTTCTGAATCTGGTGTAAACTCCATGTCTTCACTGCGCAAAGGAGCAGACTTCGTTTGGTTGTGGTCTGCGATTGGATTGTTTTTAAAATCTGCATTTGTATTCTGTTTTGTTAACTGAGTATCTCCTGTTGTTATATGGGTATCTCCCGGAATTTCCATATTCTCAGACCATGGTTTTTGAGTCATTGTTGTATTTACTATATGTTTCATTCTAACTGGTTTCACTTCGGCTGTCGCCTGATATACAGTCTTATGTGGTGTCTGAATATTTCCCCTCTTCTCAAAGTTGTCACTGCAAAGTGTCATGATTACTTCTCCCATACTACGAGGTAAAGATGTGTCCTCTATGCTGTCAGCTAGATGGGAGGTTTCTTGAAAGTTGTCTTGTTGTTTATGCGGAATGTGAGTAATGCTCTCTAATACGGTTGGGTATTCAGGTGAGAGATCTCCGATTTCTGCAACTGTTGTGTTGCTTCTATTCAGCGCTGGACGGATTTTCCTACTGGGACAACCTGTTTGGAAGTGTGTTGTTTCTTTGCAATAGAAGCATGATTTTGATTGCCTTCCGTACGATAGTAGAATTCTACAAACATTCAGCATAAGCTGAGACGAGATAGGGTAGTTAATTTATATTTTTACAATTCGTATGGCATTACTTATATCGGCGAATTCGTAGGCTTCATTCCAACGTTCTTGCTGGATGCCCTTGTTGCTTATTTCTGGAGGGAGGTTGAACACACGTACCCTTTTAGTTAAAGTGTCCGCTGCCGAAATCGAATTAGCTAAACGAAAAGTTTTCACTCCGTGACGTGTTAGGAGGTTTTCATAAAGAGTCACAGATACTAGTTTTATGTACACAGCATTTTCCCCATTATTTAACTGTATTGCAGTCACTTGGTCTCTGTTAAGTTTAAGTTCGTTACTAACCCAACGATGGATTTCTAAAGGCGAAGGCCTATTAATCCTGTCTTCGAAAACACATTTTATGGTGTTTTTCCTGATACTTGTCATGATTTTACATACAATTTTCCAAAGACTACACAAAATATATATTAGGAACACACACTCGCACTACGCGACAACCACACAGTAACCTACACGCCTCTTGCCGTGTTACATCGGCAGAGGTTATGCACGAACTGGTTAATATGACTACCCCAAAGAAGATCATTCCTTATATTAACTCCTGGGTACCTACAGTACAGTGTTCACCATAAGGTACTATTACCCCATCAACACAATAATTGAAACTGAGAGGGCCTTTCCTCTTGGTGAAACAACTTGACTTTTCGTCCCATTTACCATCATACCATTGTCCGCTGTCCTTCTCACAACATTGGCTAGGTCCCTATGCAAATCGCTCACAATGTCGCGCCGGCTAGAAATCCCATTTAACACGATGTAATTTCAGAGACCGAATCGTAGATGCTATCAACCCTTAACAAACTGTAGGTACATATTTAGTTAAGCAATTGCGTCGGCCTACTTTGATCCTGTTCATCGTTTACCTTATTTCTCTCTTTCTTTACCGCTTCTTTACCTCTACCGTTTCAAGGGCAGTGTCCTGGAGCTTCAGACTCTGGGTCAGGATACAACTGGGAAGGATAACCAGTACCTCGCCCAGGCTGCCGCACCTGCTTGCAGGGGGATGGGAATGTTGGAAGGGATAGACAAGGAAGCGGCCGTGGCCTTAAGTTAGGTACCATCCCTGCATTTGCCTGGAGGAGAAGTGGGAAACAATGGAAAACCACTTCCAGGATGGTTGAGGTGGGAATCGAACCCACCTCTACTCAGTTGACCTCCCGAGGTGGAGTGGACCCCATTCCAGCCCTCGTACCACTTTTCAAATTTCGTGGCAGAGCCGGGAATCGAACCCGGGCCTCCGAGGGTGGCAGCTAATCACACTAACCACAACACCGCAGAGGCGGGCTTTCCTTATTTAATATGGTTTTTGTGCTTCATACAATAGCCTATACCGTATTGAACAATGTGAAGGATTAAGAGCTTGAAATTAAGAAGTAACGACAATACATAGGTACCCTGAATGAGTTATAACAGGGTAATCTAAACATCGATATGAATACTACCTTTCAGATAAACAATGGCGGGGGAAGAGGCTGGCACCTGCAGGAGCTCTGTGTCATAAAAAGGTCTCAATCCACCTGAAGAATAAAAATTTATGGAATGGTTATCCATCTTCTAGCCTATAATGATTGGAATGCTGTGCTATCAAGGAAACGGACGACCAGAAACTCCATGTACGATAAAGAATTTTTATAGTATTTATAATTAATGCATTTATTCGGTGCATCGACCTACGAATAAGAAGATCTTTTGCCCCTACTTTGTACCATATGTTGTGAACCTGCGTGTGTTTGGAAATGGCAGAAGTGTAAAGTGTTGAATGTGAGGAAAGGAACATTAAGTACGACTCAAACACCCAGTCCCCCAGGCCAGGGATATTAATCAACGATAACGGATAGAACTCTTTTATAATTTCAGATTTTTTCCGGACCAGACATGCCATTTTAGGATCCCCGTTTATGTTTCGCGTTTAGTTACATGGTACGTATCTTAAACTGGCAGTGTTTAAGAGAGGTGACCAACGTAATCTGGTTCCAATTTCAGCGAATGAATAAGAGATTTTGGAAATGAAAAGCCAAAACTTTGCAGTTTGGATTGCACATAAAATTGGCAATTTCCATGGAAATTGTCACGATTTAAAGAGTCACGTAAAATTTGATGTATTTCTTGTTGCTTGTTTCTTATTTCTTTCTTTATTTATTTCATTTACAAATTTGAGTTATTTCTTTGTCGTTTCACAGGTGATGCAAAGCATTTCTGAAGGTTCTATTTCCATTTCGATTACAATCAATTTGCTTTCGGCTAATACCTGAACCTCCGCAGTTAATCAGACTAGAGCAGCTACGACAATGGCACAGATTTAACACTATGGGCCCGTATTATTTAAAATGGCGCCAGTCCCCTGTGTTAGCCAGGGGTTTAGTGGAGGCGGAATGAGGAGGAATGCTGTTACCCCTCAGGCTTTGGGCAAAAATGTCTAATTTTGAATTTTTAAAAGTCTCAAGGAACTGAAAATTACTGCTTAAACAATAAATAATTGTTTCCTGTGTGAATGGAAACATAAGTACCATACTGTTAATTACATTAAAAAATGGTAACAATACGTCAATATCACATCGTATTTTGTACCTGAAACCACATGCACAGGGCTTCAAAACTGGCCATTTTATTCTCAACTGTCAATAGTTTTCCGGGGAAGGGCACTCGGATCTCCCGATAGTTTAGGGGCTATTCCATTCCCCGCAGTATCCACCCCATCACAGGTAAATTTACCACCACACGACTGGACTGTTAGCATGTTTTATATGTGTGGGTATTTAGTGGTTCATGAACCAAAAGCAGTTCTTAAAGTTCACGCCCACTACAAGAAATGGCACTTTAGCAGGTCGGTGTTCATTCGTCCGTTATTCTTCCGTATAATTCCAAGTGTAAGATAAATATAAGATGATGCTTGTTGTTTTAAGGGGCCTAACATCGAAGGTCATCGGCCCAAGAGAAATATTAAATCATGAAATCTATAAATAGTTTACTGTAGTCTGTCCGCCTCCGTAATGTAACGGTTATCGCCATTAATTACCATCCTAAGAGGACTGGATTCGATTCCCGGCACTGCCAAAGATTTAAGAATGGATGGAGTGCTGACATGTGGTTAAAATAGTACATGCAGCTCACCTCTATTCGGAGTGTGCCTTAAAAGAGTGCCCGAGCTACATGGTTAGTATGCTTTGTTTTGGTCCAAGTGGTTCTGGGTTCGGTTCCCGGTCGAATCTGATTTTTTAAACTTCCATTGGTTAATTTCTTTGGCTAGGGGCTGTGTGTTTGCGCTGTCTTCAACATTAGAATTATCGTAGGTAGGAACCAATCCTCACAGGTGCGCAGATCGGCTATAATAGGGCGTCAACTTGAAACACCAGACCTCACCGGAGCTCACATACGTATATCATTATTACACTGTATACTCTTCTTCTTCTTTATCTCTTTACCCTCCAAGGTCGGTTTTTCCCTCGGACTCAGCGAGGGATCCCACCTCTACCGCCACAAGGGCAGTGTCCTGGAGCTTCTGACTCTGGGTCGGGGGATACAGCTGGGGAGGATGACCAGTACCTCGCCCAGGCGGCCTCACCTGCTATGCTGAAGAGATGCCTTGCCGGGGGGATGGTAAGATTGGAAGGGATAGACGAGGAAGAGGGAAGGAAGCGGCCCGGCATTTGCTGGAGGAGAAATGGCAAACCACGGAAAAGCAATTCCAGGATGGCTGAGGTGGGAATCGAACCCACCTCTACTCAGTTGACCTCGCGAGGCTGAGTGGACCCCGTTCCAGCCCTCGTACCACTTTTCAAATTTCGTGGCAGAGCCGGGAATCGAACCCGCGCCTCCGGGAGTGGCAGCTAATCACACTAACCACTACACCACAGAGGCGGACGCGCTGTCTTCAACATTGGAATTATAGTAGGAAGGAATCCTCACAGGTGCGCGGGTCGACTATAGGGCGTCAACTTGAAAGACCTGCACCAGACCTCGCCGGAGCTCACATATCATTATTACACTGTACTCTAAGGTGAAAATAAACCGTGAGTGGTATTTGTCAACGAATCGTCAATTGCTGCTGCACTCACTGTCTCCATATAACAGTTTCGTTGAGAACTGCGTGGTGTTTGCTTGCTTTGCGGATGTACTTATCAAGTGATTCGGGGCTTGCCCATACAGGATTTAGCCTCTTAGGAGAATAATCACAATTCGGTAGTTTTTGCTATGTAATTATAACATTTTATACACAGGGTAAAGGGGAATGTCGTGCCGCGATCATACAGAATATAACACAGATGTATTATGGTGTTTCTAAGCGTTGTAATTCATGTTTTGACAGCCTGGAAAGCTTAAAAGTTGTACTGAGTCGACTATGAAAAAGAAAAAAAAGTTTCCTTCTTAATAACAAAATAGGGGCGGGCAGCTGTGACCTTGCATTCGGCAGCCCTGAAGATGGTTCTGCGTAGTTTCCCATTTTCACACAAGGGTGGGGCTGTACCTTAAATTAGCCCACGATTGCTTCCTTCCCACTCCTAGTCATTTCCTATCGCATCGTCGCATTAGACCTATCTGTGTCGGTGCGACGTAAAGCAAATTGTAAAAATAAAACAAAAATAAGTAAATAAATAGTGTGTGTGTAAGGTAACACAATACGCAAGGATAAATGCCCCAATACAATGGCATAAGGACGAATGTCAAAGTAATGGAATTAACAACAAGCATACGAACTGGTTATGTAACTTGTTAACAAACACCCGCTATGTGTACTAGATACTGACAACTGTGTCGTGGTTGTTTCTCGGACGATTATCTGTGTTTAGTAAATACATACGTGTTTACAAACATTAGCTGAAAGTGCGACGTAAAGCAAAACAAAAAACATTGGTATTTTGTCCCTCTAGACAGCTGATCCGTATTGGAGCAAATACACCTCTCACGCTTTCGGTACAACTCTCCCTTACAACCTGTACATATTCTAGAAAACACAGCCAAACAGCAAACAGCAGACAGCCAAACCGATAACATGACTACCGTTCTGGCAGGAAGGCACGCCAAATTAGTAATATGGAGTATAGTGTTAACATGGAATAATAATAATAATAATAATAATAATAATAATAATAATAATAATAATAATAATAATAATAATAATAATCGTACGGCCTCAGCTATCGTGTGCGGACATTTTAATTTGACGCCATCTGGCTGTCTGATCGTCAATTTCGACGTCCCATTTCACTCTAGGCCTACTACATGGCAGACGGAGTAAACCGAATCTCTCTTGGGCGTCTATGGATGAGTTTTAATTCATTTTTTTCGGATGAATACCAAACGTGTCATCAGAGATCTTTTACATGCCGACATCGTACGACATGAAGTGTCGAATGGAACTTTTTTCTCCCTTCAAAAGTCCGACTATCTCTGTGGGGTTCGAACCCGCTATCTTGGGATCGGGAGGCCGACACCCTACCACTGATCCATAGAGGCAGCTGTTAACATGGAGAAGTCCATAGATTAAATGCATGGAAACTTCTGCCCTTTTCTGGAAATGTTAAGTTCCGTCCGCTTGCAATAGGCTGAGTGAAACGTTTATTAACATGTTCTTCGTGTGGGGAGGAGATGATGGCCGGTTCCTTTGACGTCGAACTTATTCCAAGAATCTGGCTGTTAAAAATAAGAAGGGAGAAGAAGAATTGAGCAAAATGAGATATGTTAGTACCACAGCGGTTACGGCTCGTACAGAATGGTTCCACATAAAAGAATTCTGCATGCTCCCTTCTTGAAGAGGTAATAAAGAACTGCATTAACTCTGCTGGAATTCAGAAGACAAGACAGTCTAGCTTCTGGCATTTTCTCATTTGAATAATATGAAATAGTTTTGATGCACATGAAAATGTTGTCGTTGTTGTGGGTTCAATTTAAGTGATCTGTGCCTAGGTGTGGACTGAAGCTCTAGTAATGATCGATTTAAAGAGAAATGCTAAGAGTCCATTGTCCTTTAATGCTAGTCATAGGAGAAGAGAAACAACTCATTCTTGATCCGAAATTCCGTACCTGTCATGAAGATGTTTCATGTATGTATAATTTCTAGGCTTGTATTATTTTAGATTCATTATTATATCGTCGCTGGAAAGGTAAAAGGTGTATTCCACAAAGCTCTTCCTATCAATTATTCTCCTTAAGACTGGTCACGCCTCCCAGCCACACATGGATACGCAGTCCATCAGAACAATGTCCGTTGTGTTCGTTTTCCCATGTCGACGATTAAACGAAAATGAACCTTACATGCATTGTACACTAGGAGTGCGTAAATACGTAATGCAAACGTACATTCCTACAGTACGGTACTGTAAGGTTCATTTTCCTTTACACATGGGCATAGGAAAATGAACACAACAAAATTTGTTCTGATGGACTGCATATCCATACGTGGCTGGGAGGCGTGACCAGTCTTAAGGAGAATAATTGATAGGAAGAGCTTTGTGGAATACAACCTTTTACCTTTGCAGCGAAGATATTATTATACTCGAGTAGAAAAATACAAATTTACAATTAAAGTAAAATCATTTTGAAGTACACAAAACATAACATATGAGATCAAGTATTACAGATGCCCAGTGTTTTGCAACGTCCAATGCACTCCGAGCGTCTTGTAGGAGATCATCTTCTGTGTAAGATGTTGATCGCAGAGGACACTGAAGCATGTGGCTCGTGGATTGTTCTTGTCCACATTCACATCTTGTATCACTTGTGCTGAACCTCTATTTCTTCAAGTTCTGCCTGGATCTTCCCTCTCCTGTTCAGGGACTTCGACAACAACCAGCTTTCATTATGTCCAGGTGGTAACTGTTCAGCTCCTGAGATCCATGCACGAAGGTGAGGAGTCCTCTTCTTCCACAACTCCAACCTTGCCTTCTGTGGTGAGACTGTAAGCACCTCAGATGTCCTGAGGAAGCTCTTCCGGGATCTCAGCCGTAGCTGAGAAGGACTATGTCCATACAGCGGGTGGCCGCTGTTGTGTTCCAATTTAAGCCTCTCCCTGTTGCCAACTATACTAGACTTAACTAAAGTTGGCGTCTGACAGGCAAGGTTGGAGGGAGGAGCACTGCACGTGCCATTTCAGGATGTTGCCACATTCCAGCATTCCTTTCTACATGCTCTTACCCCTCGCTTCCGACTCACTTGTTCCCTCCTTCATCCTGACCGCTGTGATCTGTTGTAGACTACCTGGCCAGGCGGTGTCGTCCCATTTGCGATCACTCTTATACAAACAATCAGGTTCTTATCAGTGAAAGTGACAGGTTTGGCAACTCCCAGCAAGACGAGCTGCCCTGGAGTTTTATCTCCATGGCAACCGCAGTCGCTCCACCCTCGTTTCCATGGCAACCACACAGCCACTCCCTTTATCCCGCCTCGGCAGGCAGTAAACGGACCTCCCTCTAAGAAATGTCAGACAGCAACTCTTATTATTAGCAGTATACTTCCCTACGTACACAGAGTGGCGCTATTCCAGCCGGTAATAGAGCATTTCTGTCGGAGTAGGCTTTAAGCAACCTGTATTATACAAGTTTGAGCCGTATCTACCTGTCTGGCATGAGATGAACTGTACCAGACTGGGGAAGCATATTTAGCAGCAGAAAAAAAAAAAAACAGTGCGACTGACGAAGTTCGGATTGTTTGAGGATAAGAACCCCATTGAGGCCCTGCCAATTTACGAATAAGATTGTTTCGTGTTGAGATTTTCATCGTATTACTCTTATAATGGGTTTCGAAAGTAAGAAATCCATCCAGGGTCATTCCCAGGTATTTTGGAGTGTAACAGTGCTGCAATTGGATACCTGACCAATCTAGACGTACATCACATATGTGTTTCTGAAATCAAAATAGTGAATCGAAGCTCGTTGGTATGTGGTGAAGTTACCAGTGTTGTTTTTACCTAGGGTTACCAGACGTACTCGTTTAAAAATACATGCAAACATTTTTGGACAGTTCACTTTCGTACTCTCTTTCTTCAGTAGAGTTCCCTTTTGTACTCTTTTCTTACTTGAAGTGTTTTAACTAACCAACGAATTACAATTAGAGAGGCTAAATTAGGACGATTACAACTTTGCTAGCAAAGTCATTGTAGTTATCAAGATAGCTCATTTTATTTGCTACTGATCATAATTCATTTAAATATTGAGAAGACTCTAGAATCAACCAGGAGAGAGAAGTTATTAATCAGGTATCCATCAGATTTCAAATTTAAAAAATCATTCCTGGGAGGAAAGGGTCAGTGAAGCATTGTCTAATGAAAAGTGGATGGGTTATTTCATTGCTACTGAAATGTCACTTTTTCTGAACTTTATGCTATACTTACTCACAGTTGCAACGTGGAAATAATTATTAGTTTAATGAAAGCACGGTGGACAACAGAAATAAATAGGCTATCAGTGGATACCATGATCATTTCGAGGACTTGTTTGATGGACAAAGAACTACTCTATAACACGTTCTTAAAAGTTCAACAAAAGGTAAGATTAATAATAAAAATAGTAGGCGTAAATATGATGTGAGTGGGCGTGGCTGATTGAATTTGGATTTGTCTGTCTTTTATTTTTAATAATTGTATGACATTCTGCTGCTAGTTCTCCAGATATCAGTATTAAATCTGGTCATGCTCTCACGAGTCATTGAATAATGTGCTCTTTTTAAACTTCGCCAACTAGTAACCATACCCGTATGGTGTCGAAGTCCACGGTGTAGAGGGCAACGCGTCCGCCTGTCACCCGGCGACGTCTGGGTTCGATTCCCGACCTGGTCAGGGGTTTTTAATTCTAAATGATTAATATCCCTAGCTTGGTTACTGGGTGTTTGTGTCGTCCTTAATGTTCCTTTCCTCACATTCAACCAGTGTTGCCAACTTATATTTTCAAGATCCGCTAAATACTACTAAAAATCCGCTAAAATTCCGCCAAGAAATCCGATATCAAATAATGAGCAATAATAATAATAATAATAAAGTAAATGTCTGCACTCACCTGATCTGTGAGTTTCACTGGGATTAACCCCCTGCCTGCGAGCCGGCGAGCTAAAACGTGTAGGCGTTTTAGTGCCGGGTGAAAACTAGGTGAATCCCCTACCTCAAGGGCCACACACAAAACAGGCCAGTTCATTAAACGGTCTTCCTTCATAGCATAAATATAAATGCTCTTCTCTCACAGTTTCATCATCTGTCGTCATTCGTCAACTAAGAGATAAGTAAACTTTCCCCACGCATTAGAAATTTATGATACCATGATCTCATAACATCAAATCCAAATAACATGTTTTCCTGACGTGACTGCTAGCTCCTGACAAGAAATACGGAATAGCTCGGAGACAGACTGGAGTACAAATTTAAAAAGAAAATGGATAAAACAATAAATTCCGCTATAATAAATCGAGAATTCCGCCAAAAATACCGCTGTCCGCTAAATGATATATTTCTCCGTCGACAGTCTTCTAATTCCGCCAAATTTAGCGGAAAATCCGCTAAGTTGGCAACACTGCATTCAACACTTTACACTTCCGCCATTTCCAAATACACGCAGGTTCACAACATATGGTGCAAATTAGGGGCAAAAGGTCTTCTTAGGTCGACTCTCCGAAAAAATAGCATTTGTTTAAAAAATGTGTCGAAGGATGGACACTAAAAGCTCCTTTTTAACGTTAAGAAGGAAGCCATATTTTTCAGTGTCTACTTAGTTAATGCAACTTAAAGGCTCTCCAGTCTGTCGAAAACACGGATAAGAACATTTACAGTATAACACGATAACTTACCTGTAAAAAAATACATATTATCAAAGAATGACAACCGGGCGAGTTGGCCGTGCGTTTAGGGGCGCGCAGCTGTGAGTTCGCATCCAGGAGAAGGTGGGTTCGAATCCCACTGTCAGCAGCCTGAAGATGGTTTTCCGTGGTTTCCCATTTTCATACCAAGCAAATGCTGGGGCTGCATCTTAATTAAGGGCACGGCCGCTTCCTTCCCATTCCAAGGCCTTTCCTGTCCCGTCGTTGCCATAAAGCCTATCTATATCGGTGCGACGTAAAGCAAATAGCAAAGAATGACATGTTTCGTACTATAAGAAAAAAAATAAGTTACATTTACTAAAAGCTTCGTAAATAAACTCACTACTGGTATTTTAAACGTGGATTTACGGTAGAATATTGAACATCATATGGGTGGATCAAGTTGCCATCCAAGCAAGCAAAATCCTGACCTTCGGAAAACGCAGTGGTTAAAAAAATAATTAAAAAACCACCCGGAAATAATTGCTCCATAATGGTCGTCAACATTCTGCGAGGAGACGGCACCAGAAGTTTAAGAAGAATTTATATGTAGCGTCTATATATTTTAACACCGTATCTTATAAGATAATGATCTTCGGTTGTGTGGAATGCAACCTTCCAAGTTATTAGGGCAGAAAGAAGTAAACGTAAACTCTTTTGTTAATAGCCTGTTAATGTTAGAAACCGCCTGTTGCTCCATTTCTTGATGGACGCAGTATTTTCGTATCTGTCTCTTGGCTCAGGCCAGAGTAAAATGTAACTTCTACTGAAGTCCCAGCCTTATTTACCTTCTGGGGTATGGGTGCACTGAATAATGTCATTTGAATCATGATTTGTGCGTCTGAGTGTTAGGAACTCGTATAGGGTCAGTCATAATGACGCAGTGAGGAAAGCAACGGCAAACTTCTTCACTCCTCATCTTGCCTAGTACGCCATATTTTAGCGCCGCCATCAGTTTTTGTGGTTTCCCATAACCACATAACATCTGGTGGTGCTGGGTTGTGAGATGGACAGCAGGCAATGGTAAGTTGATAAACGGGGTTAAAAGTCAGGTTGTGAGTTTCACAAATAGGAAAAGTCCTCTCAGTTTTAATTACTGCGTTGGTGGGGTGAAAGTTCCTTTTGGGGATCATTGTAGGTATCTGGGTGTTAATATAAGGAAAGATCTTCATTGGGGTAATCACATAAATATGATTGTAAATAAAGGATACAGATCTCTGCACATGATTATGAGGGTGTTTAGAGGTTGTAGTAAGGATATAAAGGAGAGGGCATATAAGTCTCTGGTACGACCCCAACTAGAGTATGGTTCCAGTGTATGGGACCCTCACCAGGATTACCTGATTCAAGAACTGGAAAAAATCCAATGAAAAGCAGCTCGATTTGTTCTGGGTGATTTCCGACAAACGAGTAGCGTTACAAAAATGTTGCAAAGTTTGGGTTGGGAAGAATTGAGAGAAAGAAGAAGAGCTGCTCGACTAAGTGGTATGTTCCGAGCTGTCAGCGGAGAGATGGCGTGGAATGACATTAGTAGACGAATAAGTTTGAATGGCGTTTATAAAAGTAGGAAAGATCACAATATGAAGATAAAGTTGGAATTCAAGAGGACAAACTGGGGCAAATATTCATATATAGGAAGGGGAGTTAGGGATTGGAATAACTTACCAAGGGAGACGTTCAATAAATTTCCAATTTCTTTGAAATCATTTAGGAAAAGGCTAGGAAAGGAACAGATAGGGAATCTGGCACCTGGGCGACTGCCCTAAATGCAGATCAGTATTGATTGATTGATTGAATATATATTTGAGAATCCAACCAGCCTTTGGGCTGATAACCTAACAGCAGTGTTTGAAATAACGATTGAAAGCAGTTGGAATGTGTGAATATCCTGCCTTTTGAGAAAATGGACTTCATCGGGATGTGTTGGAACATGTAAGGTGTCTCCTCAGAACAGAAGGCTTGTAATCGGTGTGTGCATTGCTGTGTGCTTAATAAAGAGCTGTCGTGAGTACACTCAACCTAAATTCCGGACCCACGGTGTAGGGGGCAGCAGCTCTCCTGTAGGCGACCTGCGCGTCGTGATGAGGATGAAATGACGATGAAGACGACACATACACCCATCCCCATGTCAGCGAAATGAAGCAATGATGGTTAAAATTCCCAACCCTGCCGGGAATCGAACCCGGGACACCTGTGACCAAAGGCCAGCCAAAGACTTTAATATTACTTATCTAGACTCACAGAGCGCGCTGATGCTATGCTGAATATTGAACACTTTCGCGCATCGCCATGTTGCGGGCGCTTCAGCTTCGAATTCGAATGCATAGCTAGAACGTGGTAATGTTTACAGACCTTTGCATGTTTTCGATTTGAATCATGCCTGTTAGTGGATCTGTTTCAGTATTGTATCTGACAGAGTGATAATATATTGTCAAATATTTTCAAGGAATGTGGGAGTTGATACATTACAGTAGTTTCGGCAATATTAGGCCTTAAGTTAGGCCTTAGCTGTGGAATGGAAACATATTCACGAGGGCGAATTCGTGTGCAGCCTTCATTTGTACAGGTTGCTATAGGAAGGGATCTGGTATTTATTTTCACATGTAAGTAGAAATTGAACTGTTATAAAATAACTTTCATTTACCATAAACTAAACAGGTTATAGGGTGGTTGATTCAGAGAACGCATCGACATGAAATTTAGAATATTTAGGTTTCTTGTTTTTTGTTTGTTTGCCTTTTTTCCAATTCATCGGAGATAATTGTTTAGAACTAAACAGCTGTTCTGAAAAAGGCTACATATTTTTCACACAACTGTGTTGCGGTATTACAAATTTGATAAACCTGGGGCTAGAATCCGTAAGATATGATTGATACAACTTGATTAAAACTTTTAATATTAGGGTAAGGTATTGCTTCAAATTATCAATTATCTGAAAAATGATTTATTAGTATCGTATGTCTTCATTTCTCCAGTTTTTCCCATTTGCTTTATAATAAAAGAATACAATTATTAATACGCTATTCCAGATAAATCTGACAATATGAAGACTAAATAAAGCTCATTACAATCTTGTCAATCCTAGTCTGCATTAGAAAACGCTAATCAAAATAACTGTTCACTATGATATTAATCTTTTTGTTTACAAGTGCTTTACTTTCAGTTTCATCTATTTTCTTTCTGGTTTAAATCACGGTGCTCATATTAGAGAAAAATTAGAACGCACTTTCAATTTTTATGTGCTCAGATAATGTTGATTGAATGAGTTTGTAAAAGCAGTAATATTTAATAAGATAATGTTATGAGGAGGGTTTTACATCTTAAATGATAACATTCTTACTTATGCCTAACCGGGCGAGTTAGCCGTGCGGTTAGGACCGCGCAGCTGTGAGCTTGCATCCGGTATATAGTGGGCTCGAACTTCGCTGTCGGCAGTCCTGAAGATGGTTTTCCGTGGTTTCCCATTTTCACGCCAGGCAAATGCTGAGGCTGACTTTAATTAAGGCCACGGGCTCTTCCTCCCCATTCCTAGGCCTTTCCTATCCCATCGTCGCGATAAGACCTATCTGTGTCGGTGCGACGTAAAGCAAATTGGAAAAAATAAAACTTAAGCCTAAACCACGCAGAGAAACTCAAACTAACCTTAAACATTCATTTCATTTTAAGAAATACACAATAGAAGACTAGCACCAGTGTAACAAATGTCAGGCAGCATTTGTCTAAATCCAATTCACACAATAATGATAACTTAACTTCTGCTCATCCAATTACGTTATTTCATATCCAAACCAAACCAAACCAAACCAAACCAAACCAAACCCCATGGTACAACAGGCCCGAAAGGCCATGGCCTACCAAGCAACCGCTATTCAGCCTGAAGACCTGCAGATTACGAGGTGTCATGTGGTCAGCACAGCGAATCCTCTCGGCCGTTATCTCACCGTCAGATAGCTCCGCAATTGTAATCACGTAGGCTGAGCGGACCTCGAACCAGCACTCAGATCCAGGTACAAATATCTGACCTGGCCAGGGATTGAACCCTGGACCTCCGGGTAAGAAGTAGACACGCTACCCCTACACCGCAGAGCCGGCATTTAATATTAAGAAAATGATGTATCTGATTGCTTTAGAAAGATTTCTGCAGTCGTGTACTTTTTAAACAATCTGTTCAGAGAATTGAGTAAAATTTGCTGTAGGTCTAATCACTTATCAGAGAGGAATCATAAGCTATACCTTTCATGGAAATATTTTATTTCACAGGTTTCCTTTTGTTGTTGATATTGAAGATTAGTGTTGTCGGTACAGGAGTTTGTAAATATTTAATTTATGTGTTCTCCAGTCTGCTGAGAGACAGGCAATTTTTATCTCACGATATGTAATCATACTTAAGTTGTAAACTGCTTTTTGAACACGTCTTCTTATTTTCAATAAAGCTAAATTGTAGAGTCTAGGTTTATCAAGAGACAGCTTGTCACGTGATCCTCGTCCTTTGAGTTTGGCCTTCTTGCCATACGTACAATGCTCAAACACATCAGTTACAAACATGACCCTTATATTAAAATGATTTTTTTTTCGAGGTACCGGTAGTGTATTTTTGTAGTAGTGCATTTTTCAGTCTTCTTATTCAGTCTGCTAAAGCTTTTTTTAGGTACGCCACCTATGGGCTATCCAAAGGATTTGTGTAGATTGTTCAGTTTTTTTTACAGAAATTTATTTTAATATTACCACATTCTTAATGTTATATATATATTTATTGCGTGTGTACACGGTAGTCGGTGTAGGCTGTCATTAATTTTGTAGGGCGGATGTTTTCATGTGTGCGAAATTTAATTTAAAGCACGAATTCCATACGATCTCCGTGTCAAGCTGAGGAGCGCCCGCAACATGGCGGTACGCGCATGGACATGTCCTACTCAGTCACACGCTTCTGCGCAGCCAGCAGTGTGGGGCCTTGAGGCCAGCACACTAACCATTTAGCCATGGAGCTTGACATTTCAACTGGAAATCAGTCTCTAATGAGGAATGAGTTTCACAAAACGTGAGAAACAACTCAGAACAGGGGCCAGTTCCATATGTATGAAAACTGGTCTTCAAAGGGTTCAATCCGAAGTCCTACTATTTGCTTTACGTCGCACCGACAGAGATAGGTCTTATGGCGACGATGGGATAGGAAAGGCCTAAAACAGAAATGCTGGACCGAAATCTACGAATATAAACATTTTAGAGTATCGAAAAAAATATGTTGTGGAAATGACGATGTGGTCTCGAACCCTATAAAAACATTACTCATTGGAGCCTGATATGTCACTCTAGCACGGGTAGGTAATAACAAATAAGCGGGATCAACCGAACATGTCCTCGGACACTCCCGGCACTATTTCATTTTCCAGTTGAAATATGTCCGGGATCAGTATTGGACAATGACCCTGTAATTAGCTGCCTATTGATATGAAAGAAATTAGCACAAAAATTCCCAATTCATCATTAAAGAAATCCCAACAAATGACGTAATGACGTAAGTCCTTCAAGTTTCCGTCAAGTCACGTGGTTGAGGACAAGTTTTTTAAATACTATTTTTTGTTCGCGGCGTCGACGCATGTGGATTTTTTGCCTCTACTGGCACCATATTGTATGAACCTGCGTGAATTGGAATGACGGTAGTGTGGAATGTTGTGTGTGAGGAAAGGAAGATTAAGGACGTCACAAATACCCAGTCCCCGGGCCAGGGATATTAATCATTACAATTAAAAAACCCTGACCCGGCTGGGAATCGAACCCGATGCCGCCGGGTGACATTCCGATAAAGTCCATTTCCTCAAAACGCAGGATATTCACACATTCCAACTGCCTTCAATCGTTATTTCAAACACTGTTGTTAGGTTATCAGCACAAAGGCTGATTGGATTCTCACGCCCTGAATCGATGAGCTTAGCCAGGCCCACTTTTGGACAGGTGGACTGGTACAATACTGGTACGTTTTGGAAATTTTTGCTTCAGTTACTATACACGTACATGTACAATAGCTTCTACAGTAAATCTGATGACACCGAGCAAGTTGGCTACGCAGCTTGTATCACGCATCTATCATCTTACAGTCGCGAGATAAAAGGTTCGAACTCTACTGTCGGTAGCCCTGAAGATTGTTCTCTGTGAATGCATAATGAATTTTCACGACCGCATTGTAATCGAAATCGGCTTTCAACCTATTAGGTCGTGTTACGTACATTTAGTACGTGTTGAAGAGATGTTAAGTACAGAGCAGAACGCGTCGGGAGGTTGTGGATTCGTATCCCACTGGTGTTCGGTTGGCCATTTTTTTTCTGGACTTAACATCTCTTCAGCACATAAGGTATATGTACGTAACACGACCTAATAAAGTCAATTTCGATTGTTCTCCGTGGTTTCCCATTTTCTCACCAGGCAATTTCTGGGGCTGTTCCTTAATTAAGGCCACGGTGGTTTTCTTCCTTGCTTCCCAGTCCTAACCTTTTCCTGTTCCGACGTCACAATAGGGCCTGTCTTTGGCGGTGCGTCGTAAAACACATAGGAAAAACTGATATCTGGTGACATCTGTCTTTCTGCCCCGAGTTAATACTTCTCAGGAATACAGAGTGAGCCATCTTTTTATACCTGTTAAGATGTGTTTCTGACTACCGAAGATCAGTAGTTCTAGTGACATTCGACCGAAACTTTTGCGGATTATACATCAATCCAGGACATATTTCAACTGGAAAATGAGATGGCGTATGGCTTTTAGTGCCGGGAGTGTTCGAGGACATGTTCGGCTCTCCAGGTGCAGGTCTTTTGATTTGACTCCCGTAGGCGACCTGCGCGTCATGATGAGGATGAAATGATGATGAAGACGACACATTCACCCAGCCCCCGTGTCAGTGAAATTAACCAATGATGGTTAAAATTCCCGACCCTGCCGGGAATTGAACCCGGGACACCCGTGACCAAAGGCCAGCACGCTAACCATTTAGCCATGGAGCCGGACATTTCAACTGGAAATCAGGCTCTAATGAGGAATGAGTTTCACAATATGTGAGAAACGACTCAGAACAGGGGCCAATTCCATATGTATGGAAACTAGTCTTCAGAGGGTTAAATCCGAAGTCCATTGATTCGAGAATTTACTGCAAAATGTTTTTGCACTTACTCATAAAAATCACAAACAAATGAGTAAGAATTTAATAACCACATGTGTTGAACGTATGATTCATCTTCATGACAACGAAAGTTTCTAGTGGGAGAAGACTTACAACCGGGCTATAAGTCAATCTGCTTTTCTATTCGAATTCTTTGTAGTAACTTAAACAATCTCTTTCTTCTTCTCCTTCTTCTGATGCCTTCTCTTCACTAAAGGTTGATGGCCATCATCGAACAACTTTCCCTATTTTATGTTTTCCGTATCATTCCTGTTGAACCACAGTTGGAGGTGCAGGATAATTCTCTCTGCCTACGTCAACGTTTCCTTTCATTTTGCGTTCTAAGATCAGTTGTATCAACGGAAGATGCGACGTAAAACATACAGGAAAAAACTGATATCTGGTGACATTCGTCTTTGTGCTTTTTATTTATGTCGCGAGTTAATGCTACTCATCAGTACGAGCGATATCAGTACAGAGTGAGACGATGTGACCGAAATAGGCTATTTTCAAATATTCAGGCCAATTTTAGCATCGGAATCATTGAACACGATCTGAATTTGGAATTTTACCCTCTTATCGTCCAACATGTATTTTATTCTAGTTGTTTTACCCGCCCTTGATAGGGCAATCAGTTATCCTGTTCATGCTTACATTTTTGTGGACCCCTCATGTTTTTGAGATTCTGAGAGCCTTACCCTGGCAGCGGCTTGTTGTGACGTACCGTACTTTCTTCTTGGCTCTCTCTGACCGTTTGCAGTTTCATCATTTTTGCATTGCTGCTCTTGAGTAACAGAAATTATATTGGGTTTTCGTCCCAGTAACTACTTTTTCGGTTTCTGGAGACGCCTCTGCTCTTGGTATGGTCTCTTTCTTTCCGGTATAAAAGTCACGTATTAGGTTAATAGTTGGAATTTCATAATTTCTGATCAACGGTAAGCTGTATCTTAGTTAAATGACATTCAAGATAATTCAGGAGGAGTGCTTTTCAGAGGATGCCCGGAATGTGAAACTCAATGTCTCTGTCCTTTGGTTGGTTGTATGTGAAAATTTATGGTTAGGGTTCAGGGTCCCAGCAGGATCGGGAATTTTAACCATCATTAGTTAATGTTGCAGGCACGGGGCTGGGTGTATGTGTGGTCTTCATCATCATCTCATCCTCATCACGAGGGGCAGGTCGCCTACGGGATTCAAATCAAAAGACCTGCACCTGGCGAGCCGAACATGTCCTCGGACACTCCCGGCACTAAAAGCCATACGCCATATCTTTACTCAAAAGATGTACACAGTGCTGCCGAGATGCTCTTTATAGAAACTCTTCATTTAGTTATCGCCTAACGATCACATGATGGACTGAGATATTTCCCTTATTTTTCACAGTATCGGAAAAGGTATACATTGAAAGGTGTGAAAAATGAGATTCTAAATAAATATTATCATGATAAATTTTCACATAAAACCAACCAAAGGACAGAGACATTGAGTTTCACATGATCAGAAATTATGAAATTCCAACTATCCTTTTCCGCGCGATACTCTAACAAAGAGACAAATATTAAACTGAACTCTGCAATGACTACTGTACTGTCCGGTATTCAAGACCAAGCATCAAGTTAATATTAAAACAGTGCTGAGAGAAAGACGATTTTGTATACATGGAAGATTTTTTACAGTCATAAGACGTCCATATTACTTGTCTATGTTGAAAAATGTTCCACGCAAAAGTTTCTTGTCTTTGCTTATTACAGTCACATGCCCACGATATGGCCTCGAAGCTCCGTATCGTGAGACAAGTAACCGTGTTGTCGCTGTCATATCTACATTGTAAATGTACTCTATACCACTAATGCCATTGTTTTGTCGTCATTATTAGTTGACGGCTCCTTTGTGATGTAAGCGGTATTGATATGGCGACCTGCAGTGTGACAGACAGTGCCATTCATTCTGGTCGCACCCTCTACCCTAACAGGAGAACATCACATTGTTTTTGCTGTCATTACACTCTTGACGTACACCAACATCAACCGTGTAGAACCCATTCATTATTTTAAGACATCGGCTTGATGTGAAATTTATTAATAAAGCGTTGGGTCTCTGAAAAATTGCTAGATGAAAATAACACTAATCTTACGCACAATCTTCCTTTTAAAAAAATCCGTTTACCCTCCAGCGACGGATCCCACCTCTACCGCCTCAAGGGCAGTGCCCTGGACTTTGGATCGGGGGATATAACTGGAAAGGAGGCGGCTTCACCTTCTATGCTGAACAGGGGCCTTGTGGAGGAATGGAAGATTGGAAGGGATAGACAAGGGAAGGAGAAGGAAGCGACCGTGGCCTTAAGTTAGGTACCATCCCGGCATTTGCCTGGAGGAGAAGTAGGAAATCACGGGAAACCACTTCGAGGATGGCTGAGGTGGCAATGGAATCTCCCAAGGCTGAGTGGACCCCGATCCAGCCCTCGTACCATTTTTCAAACTTCGTGGCAGAGCCAGGAATCGAACCCGGGTCTCCGGGGGGTGGTAACTAATCACACTAACCACATCATGGAGGCGGACATCTTACACACTTAATGAGTTTTATTACGGAAATTCGTGCCGCCCTCCATTATTATTATTATTATTATTATTATTATTATTATTATTATTATTATTATTATTATTATTATTATTATTATTATTATTATTATTATTATTATTATATCCGACTCGTTGGCTGAATGATCAGCATACTGGCCTTCGGTTCAGAGGGTGCCGGGTTCGATTCCCGGCCGGGTCGGGGATTTTAACTTTCATTGGTTAATTCCAGTGACTCGGGGGCTGGGTATTTGTGCTGTCCCCAACATTCCTGCAACTCACACACCACACATAACACTATCCTCCACCAAAATAACACGCCATTACCTACACATGGCAGATGACGCCCACCCTCATTAGAGGGTCTGCCTTACAAGGGCTGCACACGGCTAGAAATAGCCACACGAAATTAATTAATTAATTAATTAATTGATTATTATTTACAATATATAAGGAATATATCCGGAATTTAAAAAATCATAAATTCATCAAAGAGTATAGCATCATTGCTGTATTATCGACCTGTTTCTATTTTGAATGTCCATGTGTATACTGGAAAGCTGAATTTTATAAGTTGTTTGTGAACAAAACCACACATGTACGTAGTCCTACAGACAGGACTGTCCGCTTCGATAGCTACATGATTTGCGTGCTAGCATTTTGTCCAAGGAGTCCCGGGTTCGATTCGCGTCCGGGTAGGGATTTGAATCTTAATTAATTCATTCCGATTATTCGGGAGCTGGATGCTTCTACTGTCTTCAGCCTTAGAATTCATCAAGTGAAGGGCCCCGATTTCAGGCGTCAACTCGAAAGACCTGCATCAGGCTGGAGACCGAATGGTATAATGATGATAAAGATGATGATGATGATGATGATGATGATTATTATTATTATTATTATTATTATTATTATTATTATTATTATTATTATTATTATTATTATTATTATTATTGTTCCGGGGTTATCCGTGGAACGCAGAGGTGAAAGAAGGTGCCGGGGTGTCTGGGTCTAACTACAATGTCAAGAAAATAATTTTAAAACTTAACTGAAAGTTATATTTTTGAAAAACAACAAATTTAACAACTTTTCACTTAGTGAGATAACAATGATATAGCAATTTAGAAACAAGACTTAAGAAAATCCAAGATTTCAGAACTTTAACTCTCTTGGGCAACACGCCCCTAGTTTTACAATTTTTGAGTACCCAGCTCAAATTTACAAAGAGCACAAATTTGTTCAAAGGGCAGAAATCCCCTAATACATGGAGCACTAGCTCCTTAAGCTACAATATCAGGCCTCCCAGAGGCACTTTTAGAACACTTGAAAAAGAGCTAACGTTCTCTCAGTTCTCAAGCCTACTCATAGCAACACCAAAAATATCTTACACCTTTTGGCCTTCCATGGCCCAACTTACGAATTGAAACAGGGGTATTTCGTACCCAACCTATATGGCCTTTGTGTAAAAGGAAATAAACACCCGAACACAAAATGAAAGGAGGCGAATGCTTGCGCTCCTAGATATGAATTCTTAAAACCTAAAGGGCACTAGGCCGATGAAACAGGGGCTATTTCCAAACTATGGAGGTGACTCGTATAAGAATAAATTAAGACTTTACGGAAAGGAAGAAAACCAGTTACAAAACGTAGTCACCTCAAACCAAAATGAAGGGACGCTGGAGAGGGTACATCACTCTCTATCCCCGATTTACAGTTAAAGATTTTATGAAGTTATTACATAAGCCGGCAGAAGTTACATTTTCAGAAAAGTAGGTTACATAGTTAAAGTTTCGGACCTCTCCTTCGGGTTAAACTGCAGAGCTAGCAAGAAATAAGGATGTTAAGTGGCCATTACCTTGTCGGTGTACTGCTGCCTGATGAAAGAGGCGCCTCCCGCCTCCTGCTTGACACACACAGTTAGATGACGATCCAATGGCCAAGAGACGAGAAAATCCGCAGTTTATAAACCCTCGGGGAAGGTTCGAGACCTTTCACGAAAAAACCAGCCACACCCTCTCAATTTAATGGTCAATTTGAAAGGTTACACTCCAAATCGAAGAAGAAGGTAGTGATAGGTCGAACATTAATTACAGAAATTCGTGATTGGCTAAATTCAAAACTGGCGGAAAGAAAAGATAAATATTGCCAACCCAAAAATAAAGGAACATCAATTAGTTAAAAAACTTATGAATAAAAACCTCTTTAAACCAAAAGTTCATTGACTTCGCACCAGGGTGCATGGTCATAGTTTTTGTAGTGACATCTATGGAAGAATGTCCAAACTTCTTGATGAAGGGCAAAAAAAAGGGAAGTAGAAATACAGTCAGTTCAGGAAACTTCAAAATAAAAAAAAATCATCAGATTTCTCTAGGGACATCTTCTGAGTAAAAGTTTAAGTAGGTCTAGTTTCAAGTTCACGTTTCCTCCAGTAGAGGAGTACTTTTAGGTGCAAGAATAAAATATGCGGCGTAGAGGTGTACCTCCGGGTACAATTATTATTATTATTCTACTAGAACGACAGTCTATAGTTCATTCCACGTTAAGAACACACTATTGCTCTTATGGACCTAAATGAGTGAACACCCCCCCCCATCTGAAACATCCATAATTCCTCGAGATTAAGGGATATTATACTGTACTTTGTAATGTATTATGAAAGAAAGATAAGAAGGATGAGGATGTTTTTTCCGCGAGTCATTAAAATAACTACATAACATTTTCTTTTCCATAAATAATTCGTAGGGAGGAAGCACAATGACAGGAACAGCCATCGCTTCGTTGCCTTCCTTCATTTCCCTTCTGTGTTGCTCTGGTACAAGCCTCGTGTAGTCCCTCACTCTGTGAACCGCCGGCAGCTCTGTTCTCTAGTGAAGTCACCTACAGTATTTATTTGTTGCATGTGTGTTTTTAGGCTATAAATCAGTGCGTACTTGTCTTGTGTTGAGTGAGAGTTGGTTGTATATTGCGTAGTATTTGTGTATGTTCTATTATTTTCATACTGTACACAAGTTGTTACTGAAGATTTTGGTGTTGTGGTGTGCAGCGATACGTCATGGCATAACTTGTACTGATACAAAAATTGACATGTGTTTTATTTGTGCTTCGTTCTGTTATTTAACTATTCTTTCTTAAGCGTATTTTAATTTCACCACTTTTTCACGACCGCATTTAATTTTTAATATTGTTTTTGTGAGTTATACGACAGCACAACAACGACACGCGTTGCCTGGGGAAATTTGTTAAATGCAATTAAATGCGTCCCTCACCCCTCGAACCCATCAAATATTTTTTTCTCCCCCAATATGCCTTACACTTCAATGCTAAGGGTTTTTATTACCGTAGTTTACCTCTGATTCTGTACAAACCAAAAATAGTCCGTGGAAACCCACGTCCCCTTTAGTTCGTAAAAGTAATTTGCAGCTTAGTTTCTTCCGCTTTTTATCTTGAACTTAAATACTGAATTTCAGAAGTTTATGTGAGGCCATTCCGGTCTAGAAAGCCAAGAATAACGGACGAGAGGATTCGTCGTGCTGACCACACGACACCTCGTAATCTGCAGGCGTTCGGGCTGTGCAACGGTCGCTTGGAAGGCCAAGGCCCTTCAGGAGCAGTAGTGCCATGGAATTAGGTTAGGTTATGTGCCGCAATTTACCCGTGATGGTGTTGAGCATAGCCGTTCGATATGGCAACCATGTTATCATAAGAGCAAAACTGTTTTGTTAACATCGATTGAACTGTAGTATACCGATCACGAAGCTTCGCATGATTCTTTTGAGCTGGTGTTGGCTTCAGCTGTACAGTTTAAAAAGCAGTCGACACTTAAGAAAATGTCTGTAGTGCTATAAATTTCAGCAATAACCATTACATACATACATACATACATACATACATACATACATACATACATACATACATACATACATACATACATACATACATACATACATACATAATCATTATAAACCGTTATGCCTTTCAGCGTTCAGTCTGCAAACCTCTGTGGATTTACTAAACGTCGCCACAATACTGTATTAGCAACTAGTGCTGTGGCCACATTTAGATATATACCTCTTATCTTTAAATCGTTAGAAACTGACTCTAACCCTCGTCGTCTTGGTCTCCCTCTACTCCTCTTACCCTACATTACAGAGTCCATTATTCCCCTAGGTAACCTATCCTCATCCATTCACCTCACATGACCTCACCACCGAAGCCGGTTTATGCGTACAGTTTCATCCATCGAGTTCATACTTAACTTAGCCTTTATCTCATCATTCCGAGTACTCTCCTGTCATTGTTCCCACCGGTTTGTACAAGCAAATCTTCTCGCTTCTTTCATGTCTGTTACTTCTAACTTATGAATAAGATATCCTGAGTCCACGCAGTTTTCGCTCCCGTAAAGCAAAGTTGGTCTGAAAACAGACCGATGTAAAGAGAGTTTCGTCTGCGAGCTGACTTCCTTCTTACAGAATACTGTTGATCGCAACTGCGAGCTCACTGCATTACCTTGATTCAGTCTCACTTACTATATTACCATCCTGGGAGAACACACAACCTAATACTTGAAATTATCTACCTGTTCCAGCTTTGTATCACCAATCTGAAATTCAATTCTGTTGAATTTCTTACCAACTGACATCAATTTAGTCTTCGAGAGGCTAATTTTCATACCATACTCACTGCGCCTATTTTCATGTTCTAAGATATTAGACCCCTGGCTTTCAGCACAATCTGCCATTAAGACTAAGTCATCAGCAGAGGTCAGACTGCTTACTACATTTCCACCTAATTGAATCCCTCCCTGCCACTTTATACCTTTCAAAAGATGATCCATGTTAACTACGAACAGCAAAGCCTTGTCTAACACCTGCAAGTACCCTGAACCAAGAACTCATTCTACCATCAATTCTCACTGCAGGCCACTTGTCAACATAAATGCCTTTGATTGATTTTAATAATCTACCTTTAATTCCATAGTCCCCCAGCTTGGCGAACACATCTTCCCTCGGTACCCTGTTGTATGCTTTCTCTAGATCTACGAAACATAAACCCAGCTGCCTATTCCTCTCGTAAAATTTTTCAATTACCTGGCGCATACTGGAAATCTGATCCTGACAGCCCCTCTGTGGTCAGAAATCACACTGTTTTCCATCCAACTTCTTCTCAACCACTGATCGCACCCTCCCTTCTAAAATGCCAGTGAATACTTTGCCTGGTATACTAATAAATAAGATACCTCGATAGTTGTTGCAATCTTTCCTGTTCCCTTGCTTATAGATAGGTGCAATTACTGCTTTTGTTCAATCTGAAGGTACCTTACCAACACTGCATGCTAATCTTACTACTCTATAAAGACATTTCATCCGTGCCTTCCCACTATACTTCACCATTTCAGGTCTAATTTCATCTATTCCTGCTGCTCTATGACGATGGTGCTTATTTAACATACTTTCCACTTCCTCAAGAAACACTTTACATACATTATTTTCCTCCTCCTCATGAGCTTGGCTGTTCGCAACACCACCAGGAAAATATCATTTTAAGTTGAGAAGATGTTGAAAATATTCCCTCCTCCTCTCCACTGATTCCCTGGGATCTATTATGAGTTCACCTTAATTACCCAAAGCACTGTTCATTTCCTTTTTCCCTCCCTTCCTAAGATTCTATATTACTGTCCAGACAGGTTTCCCTGCTGCTTGACCTAGCCTTTCCAGGTTATTACCAAAATCCCCCACGACTTCTTTTTGGATTCAAAAACTGTTTGTTTTGCTCTGTTTCTTTCATCTACGTACCAATCCCTGTCTACCTCGGCCCTTGTTTGGAGCCATTTCTGATAAGCCTTCTTCTTTTTACGTTTACAGGCTGCTCTCACTTCATCATTCCACCAAGATGTTCGCTTTTTCCCATCTTTACACACAGTTGTTCCTAGGAGGCATACCCTTGCTATTTCTACTACGGCATCCCTGTATGCCACCCATTCCCTTTCTATATCCTGAACCTGCTTACTGTCTACTGTTCGAAACTTCTCACTAATCATATCCATGTACTTCTGTATAATTTCCTCGTCCTGGAGATTTCCTACTCTTATTCGTTTGCAGACAGATTTCACTTTCTCTATTCTAGGCCTGGACAAACTTAGTTCACAACAGATCAGATAGTGGTCTGTATCATCGAAAAATCCTCGGAAAACTCGTACATTCCTAACAGACTTCTTGAATTCGAACTCGGGTAAGATATAGTCTAGTATGGATCTGGTACCCCTAGCCTTCCATGTGTAGCGGTGAACAGCCTTATGCTTGAAGAATGTATTCTCAACTGCTAAACCCATACTAGCACAGAAGACCAGCAAACGCTTCCCATTCGCATTAGGTTCCATATCTTCCCCACATTTACTAATCACCCTTTCGTATCCTTCAGTTCTATTTCCAACTCTCGCATTGAAATCGCCCATTAGCACTATCCTATCTTTGCTGTTGACCCTGACTACGATGTCACTCAATGCTTCATAAAACTTGTCAACTTCGTCCTCATCTGCACCCTCACATGGTGAATACACGGAGACATTTCTCGTCCTCATTCCTCCAACTGCCAAATCTACCCACATCATTCGCTCATTTACGTGCTTAACAGAAACTATGTTGCGTGCAATGGCATTCCTGATAAACAGCCCTACCACACACTTTGCCCTTTCCTTTCTAACACCCGTCAAATACACTTTATATTCTCCTCTCTCTTCCTCGTTATCTCCCCTTACCCGAATATCATTTACTCCTAGAACATCCAGATGCATCCTATTTGCTGACACAGCCAGTTCTACTTTCTTTCTTCCATAAGCTCCATTAATATTGATAGCTCCACATCGAATTTCATTTCGTTCGCCAAGTTGTTTCCAAGGAGTCCCTCGCCTGTCAAATGGGAGTGGGACTCCGTTACTCCCATAGGCCCGAGGCTTGCTTAAAATGTTCTGAGTTCATTAAATTCATGAAGCGGGATGCTACCCTACTTGCACATAGTCCAAGTAAGGATCTCTCCTCTAACGGGTTAGGGACTACGGTGGGTTGTATATTCCTAGCCGTCTGAGCACAAAGAGGGCCATGACTCAGAATATGTCCGAGATGCCCACTGCCATTCCATAGCAATTGGTGTCCTGACTCTGAGGACCACTTACGAGGCCACTCGGCCATTACCCATGGTCCACGAACTAGGACGTGATCTACAGTAACCCACACCATGAACCATCCATTACTAAAAACAGTTTTGTCGTTCTTTAGATTTCCTAAAGATCCTCGTAGGTAGTGGTGCTGTTTTAAGAGGCAACCATCCTCTATATAACGCTAATCAGAGAGAAAAACTGCAAGGGATCGGACACTTCGAAAAATGAAGGTATCGGCCAAAGAAAGTCAAGGGCCACAAAGGGCGAAAAAATGAAATACTCCCTAGCCCTCGCAAACCTAATAGCGTTGGGGTCGGAAAATAACAAGAGTTGACCAAGGGAGGTCGGATATGATAGATGAAAGTGAAGAGCCTGGCACAAATACGTATAAGCAATGCCAGGACTCAGCTAAGGTCCCCGTCGTCGCCAACCCACGCTCCAAAGTACAGAGCCCCTGGGGCCCCTTTTAGTCGCCTCTTACGATAGGCAGGGGATACCGTGGATGTTATTCTACCCCCCCCCACCCATAGGGGGATGACAGGTAGTAAGCCTAAGCAAATGCACATGAATTTAATTAGTACGAAGTCTATTTTGATCGTTAACAACTGGTAGGTTACTACACGAATATTCATCTTGTATAATTTACTTTCAGGAGCAGAAAATGTCTGGTAAATAGCATATGACTCAGTTTCTTCTCTTTTTTTTTTCACCAAGTTTTTCTCCTCATTTCGAAGGTCATCTTCACTATCTTCCTCAAGAGGGGTTAAAGACTACTCAGTTTTTCAGCTTATAAGACAACCAAACCAAGCAAGTTGGCTACGCGGTTCTGGATCACATAGGCGTGAGGTTGCATTGGGAAATAATAGAAAGATGGTTTGTCAGTGGTTTTCCATTTTTGTTCATACCATGATGTACTCTAATTAAGCCCACAATCGCTTCCTTCCCTGCCATATCCCATCGTAGCCATGAGACCTGTCAGTCTCGGTACGACGAGAACAAATAACATAAAAACAATCACGGCAACAATCACTACGATCGCCAGTTAGTTTGCTGTCGTCGTGACGTATCAATATGTCCTCATCAGCGATGCTCACTGCTGATAGACTTGGTAATAAAATTCTAAATTCTTGAAAATCTCCATTATTAGCCTATATTTCGTACGAAAAAAATGTATCAAGTATATCCCTCGAGGAAGAAGGAGAGATTATAATAGCAGTACGCGCGACAGCGGCATTGTCACCTTGGCAGCTGGTCAGCCCGTGTGTTTTCAAAGAGAATTCAAGATTTCGAATGGCTCCAGGCTGACTTCGATTTATTTATCAGATATTTCTCACTTTGGGCTGAGAATGTTCTGAATCATTTCCAGCTTTAACCCTTTATAAGGCGGTGGGAATTATTTTCCCACCTCGCTTTTTTGTCATTTCTGGGCACTGGGAGTTTATTTCCCATGTATTGATGTGTGCCGCACTCTTGGGAATATATGTCGAACTATTCTGATTTTCTTGGAATCTTTAGCTTCTTTGGAAAACACCTGAAGAGCGACATTGTGCCAGCGCAACGCCTGTTGTGAACAAGATTTATAAAGTCAGAATAGGGTACGAAATCAACAATTAATAAGTCTATATACTATTTACATGAATTTTCTTTATTTATTGTGCATTTTTTTCATTTGTTCTGAGATTAATTACTTCTTTTATCAATTGAAGAGTTCTGAGATATAAATTTCTTTCACATTGTATGTGGGAATATGCTTCCCCTAGCCCACATAGGTGTCCGAAATATTTTTGCTGAATAAAAAGTTAACTAACTGAACTGAAATTGTGTCCGTAGGTGAGCCATGGGAAATATTATGTTCCCACTCTGAATGGCAGACAGCAGGCGGTTGGAAGTATAATCCCATCTTATTACTGACCTCCTGATCACTGGATTGTTTTTTTTTTTCTGTCAAATTGTATTATTTAGTACTTGTAGATCCTGTAAATAAAGTTAGTTACAAAATAAAGTGTTTTATTGAGTACTGCCTTATAAAGGGTTAACCTGAACCAGGCCTCTCCGGCTTCCTGGCGGTGAATCAAACCCATGTCCTTTCGGGTTAACCGAGCAATGCTTTGTGGCCTGCGCTACACAGTCCCTTGTCTTTACAACTATCAATAGGAGAACCAATTCAAGGTAATTTCATTGGCCTTACTCTATCCTATGGCACATACTGTATTACCATTACAATATGTTGCCTTATAAGATGACAATTTTTACAATTGGTTTTACGTCGCACCGACACAGATAGGTTTATGGCAATGATGAGACAGGAAAGGGCTAGGAGTTTGAACGAAGCGGCTGTCGCCTTAATTAAGGTACCTGGTGTGAAAATGGGAAACCACCGAAAACCATCTTCAGGGCTGTCGACAGTGGGGCTCGAACCCTTTATCTCCCAGGTGCAAGCTCACAGCTGCGCACTCCTAACCACACGGCCAACTCGCCAGGTAAGATGACTACCGCTCAGCTAGATGACCAGTAAAATATCTTGCCTTTCTTGGCGTGAGGTCGTATGCCTTTCATATGAGACATTCCCTCAGTTGTTCTTACAAAACAGAGTGAACCCCCGTTCGAGACCTCAGACTAATAAGCTGTCGAAATTCTCGGACGAGCCGGTGGGTGAAATCTGACGCCTCCAGGCAAAAGACTGACACATACTTCTAAATCCTTCGCCCGGCGGGGAATCGAACTCCGCACCCTCCCTGCGAATACTAGCACGGTGACCATTTAGCCAAGGAGTAGAGCAAACCTCCAGTTTTAAATGGAATTCGGACTGCATAGCGTGACTTCCCATAAGATAAGAATTCAGTGATAATACCTCTCGGCAATAATAATAATAATAATAATAATAATAATAATAATAATAATAATAATAATAATAATAATAATAATAATCATCATCATCATCTGTTTACTCTCCAGGGTCGGCTTTTCCCTCGGACACAGCGAGGGATCCCACCTCTACCGCCTCAAGGGCAGTGTCCTGGAGCTTCAGACTCTTGGTCGGGGATACAACTGGGGAGAATGACCAATAATAATAATAATAATAATAATAATAATAATAATAATAATAATAATAATAATAATAATATTTTAAGGGTGTATTCTGCCCGAAGGCAGGTCCGAACCACCGCAGAGGTGTGCCCGAGCCGGAGTTTACGTGCGGTAGGATGGCCAGGTCCTTTCCGCTCCTCCATTATCTTACCCCCACGAACAGCGCATGGCAACCCATCCAAATCTTGACCACGCCCAATGTTGCTTAACTTCGGAGATCTCACGGGATCCGGTGTTTAAACACGGCAACGGCCTTTGGTAATAATAATAATAATAATAATAATAATAATAATAATAATAATAATAATAATAATAATAATAACTACTTTGGTGTATCAAGTACTTTCTGAAAACACTCCTCCTTACCTATCCACCAGATTTCGCTACCTTAGTTCAATACCCGGTCAGGCTGTACGCTAGAAATTCCTGTACATCGAACCGCAACCTACAACAGATCGTTCACGATCACCGCCACGAGCTGGTGGAATGAACCCCCCAATGACATCAGGGAAGCTAAATCTAAGACAAAATTTAAAATCGTTTGCCAGCGTCATCTTATAAGCACTTCCAGTCTTTCTTGAGTGTGAGTGGGATGCATGCATGAGAGTGAATATGGTTGTTTATTGTAATGTGTTCCAGTTTATACTTTAGTTAGTTTAGTTAGTGATATTTTAGTTAGTTTATTTTATACTTTAGGTTGTCAATATTTAATGTGTTTAAATTTTATGTAAAAATTATATTGTAAATATGAATACTGTATATGTAAATTAGTCCTTACTAATTTATATACATGAAGTGGTTAAGTGTAAGAAAGGGCCTGGAGCCCTAACTTCGCCACAATAAAGTCGCTTTAAAATAATAATAATAATAATAATAATAATAATAATAATAATAATAATAATAATAATAATAATAATAATAATAATAATAATAATAATGAACAATTTAAAGAAATATTATAGTGAGTGGGAGATACACACGGGGAACGAGTTCGAATAGGGGGAAACTCTCCTCAATCGGAGAAGATTGTAAGTCTGTCAATATTCACCAATCAATGACATTTCGTATTTCTAGGCAAAGGCGATGAACTCCCTATTAGGTTTGCTGTCAACATATATTGTTTGGTATTCTAGATACACGTAAAAGAAACGTCCTGTCACGTACGGTGATCAAACCTCAAGCCTATGACAAGTATGCACTTCGTCACCCACGCCCATCGCCTACATGCTACATACTAAGAACGCGGAAAGGTGACACCGGAACAGGAAGAGTGATTCATACTTAGGTCATAGACACTGAATATCTAAGCTGGTTTATTAACACTGCTCATGACCGAACTCAGCTATGAAGTAAGACGTGCTTGCATATGTCGAACAATTAGTTAATATTTCCCCTTCAGACTATAAGGCAGTGTTGCCAACATCTTAACATAAAATTGCAGAACTGGCACCAAAATATTTTCACAAATTTTTTTCAAATATTTTCGACAGTCGGCTTTCAGCAATCAAGGGAATCAATAATCAGAAAATTACCAACGCTGTTATCACTACACCTCGGGTTTTTAGGTGCTAAAAATGTTATTTTAGGTGGCTAAAATAGGCTCTCTAATATACATGTAACCTAAGATGTTGATACACACAAAATAAACTCCTTTATCGCTGAAATACTAAATTTAAGACGCTTATATGTGGTACCAGTTCTATATTAGCTATACTTAAAGCCAGCCATTTAATTTAACGCTTGTTTTTACGGCAACACTGTATAGAAGTGGAACTAAGTTTAGACATGTCGGTAGTATCCTGGTCATTGCCCCGTTGGTTGTGTATCTTTATTCGATCTGGTGGTCTCGTATTTTGTACGTAAGTTTTCTGTCCAATTATTTCAATTGAAGAATGGAAAATAAACAATTAAAAAGCGTGTCATTTTTCTCAACAGCTACAAGAATAGTTTCACTTTCTTAAGTCTGTTAGGGCAGATGACGTAACAGATGTGTTATTGTGTACTTTCTGGAATTCTCGATTGAGTTTTGCTTTTGGTGGTCGGGAAGTTGTCACAAAATATTAGGAGACACAAAACATTTAAAAGCCATTCAAGGTACGTATATAAGCAGAACTGTGGACACGTGTTTGAAAAATAAACGGGCCAATATTGAGGACATCGCCTGTGCAGCAAAATAATCAACATTTTCACACTTCAACGCAAGACGTAATCAAAGTTTCAGGTCTAGTGTATGAAGAGTTTTTGCCGAGCTATGGCTTAGTAAAAAAATCGTGTGTTACTGCGCAGACAATACAAAAGCAAATTTTGGGGATAAGAAAGGAAAAAACAAATGTCCCCTCAAATCGTCAAGAGAATTATAGAATGCAAGTATTGGGGTAGGATGTGGTGCTCTCAGTGTTAATAACTGTATCCTGCATGGAGATGACCAGCCTTCCCTGATGGATATTGAAATGGCAGTGATAAAATTCTATATATTTTTATCTATATTGTCAGGCTAACGAGCATTAAATATTTTGGGGATTTTTCTGGTTGGAATAAGAAAGATTACAGTCTCACAGCTCCAGGAGGTTGCTAAGCCTGCTTCCAGTCACCAACACGATGCTTCTGATGTATGAGGGATTAAAATCATACTTCTTGTCTCAGTAGTCACGCCCCATACTTATCAAAGACTTCTTTGAAAACTCTCTCAGTGAGGCATGGCTATGGTTTGTGCATGGATCCCTGGACATATTTAATAAGATTTTTCCTTGTAATGTAGCAAGATCACATTTGAGAAACAGATGTGGTTTTAAAGCACTTTGAATTAAAAGATAAACTGATCTCTCGGAATGAAAACAGATCATTCCCGAGATTGCCAAATAAATGTTGCTAGCGTATGTTATGGCAGATGATATCACAAAGCAAGATGTCGAAAAAAAGTAGACAATTCCTACAACCATTGCATATTTTATCTCGACTGATTAAAAGGCAGGTAGTTTTGAAGGTATGGGGCAATTCTCTTGAATTCAGGTGGACTCTGAAAAAAATGCCAATGGTCTCCTGTGGAATGTTTAGACAAGTTCCTCATCTCAGAGATTTCCTCTCGTAGTGCAGCAATAAATGTGGATAAACGTTTGATAACTTGCATTTAGTTAACCTAGCTATAAAAGAAGTAGAAACGATTGAGGAGGAAGGAATGGACGTAGGAAAGGAACCCTTGAAGTTTTGAAGGGTGCTGAAATGTGGGGAAAAATCCTTCAGATGCTTGAAACAAGTCAAAACAAGTGTATGCCTTCCAGGTATTCCAGTTGCTATAGAAATAATTTTCTCTCTTATAGAAGGTACTTCTGCTGATAGAGCTTGCAATTTGACATCATTTATGGTCCTGGAAAAGGTCAGATGGAAGTGGAGAAAGTGAAGGATTTGCTACGTACCGTGAACTTGAGTGTGGTGATTTTTATGGCAAATAAAGGAGGGGAAGGCCTTTTTGCTGAAAATACACTACTCTGATAAAAGATGTTCAAGAACCCAAATACTTATCTTGACAGTTGTGCACCTGGCCCTAGCTCAGCATTTTGCAAAACTAAGGTGCCGTGTGAATATAATTATATTTTTGCAAGGTCAAGTTGTAATTATTATTAGGTTAAAGGATTTTATTATTAAAATGCAATTTCCATAAATTATAAATTCATGCCTTGAAAAACTTCATGAAGCTCTTTACCAGGTGGTAGTGTCCTGAGAATGGATGTGACATTCCCACGCATTGAAGCTACGCTGAAGAGCTGAATAAGGAACACAGATGATCAGGTAACATCGGAAATCCGAGCAATCCGCTGGCCAAACTCTTTGATAAAATTGAAGCTACCATTGCTCCAGGTACGACTCAATTCAATGGCTATTGGAACGAAAAGGAATTTGTCCAAATTGCTGTATTTCCTTCTTTTAGCATTTTACCTACTCGCGGCTACATCTCCAGCGCTCATTGACGAAAGGGGAAGATAGGAATGGGCGAATGTGTCGGCACAGGTAAAATTCCACAGGAGAGATCTACCTCTTTTTCATTGCCTTTTCATGGCCTTTTACCGTCTGAATGGCAGCAGCCAGTGGGCCATCGTACAGAAGGTACTTCTGCTGAAACCAGAGCCCGCAAGTTGACCTCATTTATGGTGGAGTGATGGATGTGCTTGCCTTACTTTTCACACAGGAAAAGCCATGGAGGCCAGGTTGATCAACGTGGGCACCACAAGTTGAGAATCAGTGAAGCTCGCAGACGGCTGCTCCAGCCGCAGCGATACGGAAACTCTCATTGGAGAGGTGGAGACCCAGAGAAGTCGAATGTAATGATTGGAGCCATGAACCAGATTCAGTAGAAGAAGCTGCAGGAATACGGGCTTTTCTTGAAGACTACTAGTTGACTGCTGCAGAAGCGAATGGAGATGATTGATAAGAGTAGCATCCCAAGCAGCTGGAATACTTCTTTTGACAATATCAGGGGGAAATACGCCGACTAACCTTGACCACCGAGATGTGCTCTCCTGTACGGAAGAATCAGGGTCCAGGCATCCATTAAGTGGAAGGAGAACCTCGACAAGACAAATACAAATAGAACCGTGGAAAGACGCTAAAAATGACGGAATCGCTAAATCCAGAGCACGACGAATGCCGAGGCCACCAGAAACAACAGGAAGAGAAGCCTGTAACCAGACATTGCCACTTAGGAAGCACTTGGGGATGGTTTCAAGATCAGTTTTTAACGTACAATCGAATTCCTCTAATGGTGGGGTCTCACGCCAAGACGGAGGACAACGCAGGAAGTACATCAATCGCGGAATGGAAATCGAAGCACGGAACAAGAAGAAGGCTGAATGTGCTGAAACCATGGAAAGGCGTGAAATAAACAACTTCAATTTCGACTCTTTTCAGTCAATATTCCGCACAGAGTTTCAGGCGGTAGCGCTGCACCAAGTTGACAAGTATTGGATGTTGTTAAAAAACGAATTCTAGGGACAGAAGCATTAAACTTCTCGTGCAGTATCTAAGCTTGTTCCCGATGAACGCCATGAAAACTAACTTTGCGCATAGAAAATTTAAGACATAGACCAATGTTTGAAGCCTGTGTGTGGATATTATCCATAGATGAAAGGATGAAGTTAGGCTCACCGTAAATGGTACCGGTATTCAAATACCAAACTTTTAAGACGGTATTAATGGAGTTAACAATCGACAGAAGAGTAACTGTGAAAACAGGAGCGAGTGGATCACCTTGTTGAACTCCACATTGAGAATATTATTTCTTCACCGAAGAAAAGGTAACTAGGCTGGGAGTAGCACTGACAGACATACGGATAGATCGAAGGAAACTCATTCTTCACTTCCAAAAACAGAGCATCAAGATGCAGCTCGTTGGATGCATCACGAAAAGCTAATTTAATGAAAGCTTTTGGGCACTGAGGAGGAGAGGAATGGTAGATACATGCGGCATAGACAGCAGCTTCAGCTCCATTGAGAACACACACTCCAAGTTGGTAGAAGTCTATAGCTGGTGTGCGTATTCTGTAGCATAAGATTTTCGCAGCCAGTCAACGCCAGACGGTACCGACAGCAATAGGGCGAATGCCACCACATTGAGTGAGGCACCAAAAAATAGTGGGCGAACTTCCAAAGGGACTCTGCCAGAGATGATGAGGTCAAGTAAACCACGAAAATATGTTATGAGTCGCTCCTTAGAATTAAGCTCTTGACATTAGAGAAGATATTTTATGACCAACAGTCGAAGGCCATCCAGTCCACCAGCAGATCCAGAAAGAAGAGAAGGCATTAAAAATGTCTGTGGTCATCACCCCTGGAACATAGGTTGATGTATTCTGAGGATCCGAAAAGACAACTGGACCTGAGTGGGCATTTATTTCTCAAGAAGGGCTTCCAATACAGCTGAATCTGGCATGGTGACAGTGTCATCAGAAATAAGCATTCGAGCTGCCCCACGAACGTCACCATCGGCAAGTCTGTTCTCCACGCTCTTGACATTGACTGAACTGAGAGAAGAATGTGACTTCCGATAATGTAAAGAAAGGTAGGGTATGTCATCACGGTGAACTTCATTTCAGCAGCGAACTCTCAGTTTAACCCACGACGTAAGGTTGGTTACCTTATCTGATTTCTGAGGAACACGGAGAGCAGAAAAAGGAAAAAGAAGTTCAGAGTTAACAATCGACAGAAGAGTAACTGTGAAAAGAGCAGGAGCGAGTGGATCACCTTATTGAACTCCACATTGAGAATATTATTTCCACACCGAAAAAAAGGTAACTAGGATGAGAGTAGCACTGACAGACAAACTGACACTAGCATCGATGGTAACCACACGGCGAAAAAGTTCGCACGGCGCGTCGGCTACAGTTGAGCGAGCACCTCTAGACACATGGCGCATAACTGGGGCACCAGATTGTAAATTGACAAGAAACGGACCAGTGGCAAGTTCATCAGTTCCGTAATGTTAATGGGTACACAGTACATCTCGAGGAGCCGTGTCGATTATCCTTGTTGATGTTGGGTGGCTCAGAATTTTCTCTAAGTACATCAGTATGTGACTTACTAATAAGGATCGAGGGACCTCTGAAAACCACGAGGAATTTCCAGCAATGAGGGCAAGATACTTCGTTTATACATCTTGACGCATTACTAATGCTACGTACTTGTATCCTTGTCAATCGCTCCTAAAACAACTTCATTGTACTTCATGTTAAACCGTTCTGAAAAATTGTTTGCAACCGAAGAGCAAATTTAGACCCAGTTTTAGCATAAAACGCAAATTTCTTAATAATCCGACCACAGATTTTCGAAAATAATATAGATGTGCAACACGTAGAAAATTATTAATTATAATAAAAAGCCACTTGATTAATGCAGGAATGTAGGTTAGAATATCTTGTTGGATACAGGTAATCAAATTCTCCTTATGATGTTCGCATGGCCTTGAAATTCAGCACGGCGTGTGTTTGAAATTATTCTGACACAGCGCTATTCGTGTGCTAAAGAAGAAATGTAATGGCATGTCATAGATAGTGCAAGATGATTGTGACGGTGCTATGTATGAAAGCCGTTAACATTCATTAGTTGGAGTCCTTGCCAACTAGTTGATGCAGTTTTGTTGTGTATTTTTCTTCTTTTAGGAGCTCGGGTTTGTAGATGGTCACAGCCTGCTTGAGTTTTGCAGTTTTTTGTGTGTTTTTCTTTTTTTAGGAGATCTGATTTGTAGATGGTCACACCCTGCTTGAGATTTGCAGTTTTGCTGTGTATTTTTCTTCTTTTAGGATCTCGGATTTGTAGATGGTCACAGCCTGCTTGAGATTAATTGTTATCTTCCAAGTGTATTAACAATGAAAAAGAAAAGTTATAGAAAATGGCTGCACTTCAAGACTCGAAACAAAGAAGAAATGAACATAAACCACGTCACTGATGGCACAGGTAATGTAGTTTACACCAATACATATGAAAAACCCACTTACACACCAGGAAATGTAGTTAAATGCCTCTTAGAGAGCAACCATTGGTTATCCCTTTCAGACCTGAAAGAAAACTGGAGGTGTGAATTTTTGTTTGTACGTCAAGAACTGACTAAAATGCTCCTCAATACACATATTAAAAATTTATTTTACAAAATAAAAACTAACATCCGAGAAACAGGACCCACACAATTGTGCGTATCAAAATTCAAAACCTCGTTGTATCACGTACGATGGTGTAGCTTCAAAATTTACGTTCACTAACCAATGTACACACTTCATTGAATATATTCCGGTATTCAGTAAAGCTTCTAGATTAATATAAACGCAGTAAATAAATACTTACTTTCGGCACTACTGCTTCCTGCCATCTCGCCGATCAACTGTGCTTTTTAAACTCTTCTTCCTTCGCCCTGGCGGTCAAGCGCATACTAAAATCAATTGAAATACACGCCACGTGTCCTGCACAATCACTGCAGTCCGGTGTAGCGCCGAAAAAAACATCAAATACGGTCAGGGATAACTAAAATACGAACCCGCACAATTGTGCGTACTCGGTCTGAAAGGGTTAAGTATGTCCTGTGTATCAGTGTGGTGATATCATATGACATGCCGATGCCATGTTCACCGCCTTGTTTAAAACGTGTCCGGGTATTTTTGAAAAGAAGCGGAGGGGTTGTGTGTACTTTCACCGTCTGAAATATGGTCAGCCTACTTAGGTCGATAGTTTACGAGTTGCAGATTTTCCAACTTTGCACGGGAAGTATTGGTAATAGCCTTGCCTGGCACACCCCATGTCGAGTAGCCGTCTTCGTCTGCATTTTAAGTCCTCAAAATGTTCATCATGCACCTGCATGCACTCGTGAATATGCCACTTCACTGATGTCAGACACATCCGGACACTCCAGGCATTGCACGTATTCGATGTTAACCAACCTTGTTCCACACCCTGGAGAAGTACTGCATTGTTCGTGACGGCATGCCTGACTCCAAACTCAATCCTAAACACGAACTCTTCTCCCATTTCAGCCAATAACTACAGGAGACGTAATTTGTAAACGTTCGTCCGTGGGGCATGTATTCATAGGGACTTTCTGTGTTGATTTTGAATCACCTTGTAGACATCAAGAGTTTTTACTAAATAACATTTTATATTCCGTTAGAAGTACAGTGTTAAAACTATATTATTTCGATATGTTCACATACTGGACATTTTAGTAAAATAGGTTTCCAGAGTGTGAGGTTCTATTCCGTCGACAGAATATAATTTTCATTATAAAGGGATTTATATAATTTTGAAATAAAAATATAGGTATATTTGAAAAGTACATGGGTAAGGTCATTTTGTATCATCTCAATTAATTACTCCGAGCCACTCAGCCATATCTCAGCTATTAATTATAACATTACCGTTGATTTTACGCAAAATGTTTCTTAACATTAAGTATAGGAAATGCTAATTGATCATTTACCCAAGTTTCATTGAAATATTTCTGGTTAGTGGCAAAGGATAGAGGGGCGTTTACAAGTACATTCATCTAAGGGCCTTCATATCCTGTATGGAGATGGCTTTGTAACCTTGGTCTTACCTTGCCGAACGAACATCCAACCTTTCGCTCTTTTGTTCCGGTGCTTTCGTATTTAAGCTCTTTCTAGTTTCATACTGATACCTGGGCTGATGACCTTAGATGTTAAGCCCCTTTAAACAACAACAATAATAATAATAATCATCATCATCATCATCATCATCATTATTATTTTTGGTGCTCAACACTTTCATTTCTTCTCTCAACATTTACAGTCAGTTACTATTGAGGAGCAGGAAAGTCTCTGTCAGATTTACCGTACCTTATCCGAAATGGGCCGGCCCCGTGGTATAGGGGTAGCGTGCATGCCTCTCACTCGGAGGCCCCGGGTTCGATTCCCGGCCAGGTCAGGGATTTTTACCTGGACCTGAGGGCTGGTTCGAGGTCCGCTCAGCCTACGTAATTAGAATTGAGGAGTTATCTGACGGTGAGATAGCGGCCCCGGTCTAGAAAGCCAAGAATAACGGCCGAGAGGATTCGTCGTGCTGACCACACGACACCTCGTAATCTGCAGGCCTTCGGGCTGAGTATCGGTCGCTTGATAGGCCAAGGCCCTTCAAGGGCTGTAGTGCCATGGGGTTTGGTTTGGTTTGGTTTTATTCGAAATAGTTCAGTTTTAAGACAGAATGGGAGCCGTAGTTCAGAAACGTAGGTAAGACTTAAATGAACACTTTGTAATAAGTAAGTCAATGTGAAGAGAAACTGGCTCTACTGTGAGGGCAAGCGAAGGAGAATCACCGAGCTAGTTGACCATGCGGTTAGAATCGCGTAGCTGTGAGCTTGCATTCGGAAGATAGTGAGTTCGAATTCCACTGTCGTCAGCACTGAAGGCGGATTTCCGTAGTGTCTCATTTTCACACAGGCTGTACCCTAATTAAGGACACGGGTGCTTCCTTCCAACTCATAGCTCTTTCCTATCCCATCCTTGACATGAGACCTATCTGTGTCGGCGAGACGTAAATAAAATTGCAAAGAAACTGAATGTCGTTCACTCATACACTCCATAGTTACCAAGTTCCCAGGCTTTCCGCTATTATTTAGGTTAGTTCCACTGTGGTGTAGTTATCCACATCGACATCAATGATGATGTTTGATTAATAAATTGTTAGGTTGTCCTCTGCAAGTAACAGGTATGGCATATTGTCACTGCCATTCCGTCTTATCTTCAACAAAAGTCCTCGCTAAACTGCCTCAACGACCTTCGAATTGGATTTTTTCTCCATTGTCTTGCTAAAATCCCTTATCTGAGAGGTTACTATTCTTATTAGATACACTTTGTTCAGTTCCACGTCTTCGAAGAACATAGTTCTACTGTAATACATAAGTCCTACTCCAAGTTAGGGTTGCCACTTTTTGATAAAAGAAATAAGGGACATTTACCTAAAACTACGGGATTTCACAAAAATAAGGGATAGTTCATAAATACTCAAAAATCAAACTTTGGGTACCAATTTAAATTAGATTAACATTAGTTTCATTAACAGAATGATATAATTACTGAAATTCGTGAAAGAAACTAACTTACACCCTTTTAATACATACAGTACAATACATTATATATGACAAAACATGCAGAAAGAACATTATTAGAACTACCTTATTTTCTCCACCTGTACTTCACATTTGACTTAGCTGACATTAAAATTGCACTGCCTAACTGTATCATGCCATGGAACTCGCTACAAGACATGCTCAGCACGAACAATCACGTTCGAAATTGAAATGGAAGACCTACGGAAGTACGCGGCGGAAGACGAGGTAAATAACCCAGCATGCTCAGCTTTACCAGCAAATGGCGAGACATCACAAGATTTCCTTCTCCTGAGGCTCTAAAGAGAAGAAAATAGTGGAGATACTTTGAACTCCAATGGCACTCAAATCAAATACGGAACAACATTGTCCTCTATACATGGCATTCATGAATCTTGCCAATGTATTTGACTCAGTTAAAAAGATGCCCTATGGAAGATCCTAGCTAAGATAGGCTGCCCTATGAAATACCTACATTAACATTCTTAGACTGCTGCACGATAATATGAATGGCTCGGTTCTGGTCAACAGTAGTCCTGGAGAGAACTTTGAAGTAAGGCTCTGTGGTAACTCGCAATTTGTTATCAATATTTGTTGGGACTGTTCTTCACCATGTTGATGGAAGACTATCAAATGGCATAGAAATAGAATTTAGGACCGACGGAGGTTTGTTCAATCTTAGTAGACTGCGAGCCAAGACCATAGTATCCATAATCTCCATTATTGAAAACAATGTTGTTTTGCCAACTCAGGAACAGATTTACAAGCAACCTTAAACGCGTTTGATAAAGCATACACAAGCATTAGTCTATCCCTTAATATCCAGAAGACACAGATCCTACATCAATCTGCACCCAACTCCATCACTATGTGTCCTAAAAATACAGTCCAAGGAGTTCTGAGGAAAACTGAACATTTCCCTACCTTGGTAGTCATTCCTCGTGATCTCAAAAATGCACTGATAGTTACCATCTTCGAAAAGGGAGACAGAACTAACTGTGGTAACTACCGTGGAATGACCCTTCTCTCTGTTGCTGGAAAAATAATTGCTCTGATTCCATCCTGGAGAGAATGAAAATGCAAATGTTGATGCCGAAATATAACTCCGACGGACAGGCCATATTGTCAGTATTCTTGAATTCTGTTTGGCAATACGAATTCTTTATTCTCAGAAAAAGGATGGTTAAAGATGTCATGGAGGAGCACAGAAGCATGATTGCATGAAAAAACGTCAAATTAAAACTGACAAAAGGGAAGCTATTTGACGATCCAGTATTGCGCCGTAATGTCTTGGAAGAAACTCAGCGCTTTGAGCAACGTCAGAAAATAGAAACTGACAAACGCAATGCTAGGAATCAACGGGTACTTTTGAAGGAAAAAACCTCTACACAGTTTGCCCCCACCAGACCAAATATAAGCCAACAATGCGGTAGAATCTGCGGATCCGAGATGGGCCTCTACAGCCTCCTAGGAACCCACACAAACGGAGTTTTGAAGAAGACAATCATACTCGTCAGCAAGTCATAGCCCATTATACGGCATAAAATAACGTTATATTTCAACTTTAAGAAGTAATTTCACTGTTTAAGTTTCCTCTACTGTCCCGTTGGCCGAACATTATTTAACGCAAATTAGTGTCTTAAAACATGTGATATTTTCTTTTTAAACAAATAGGACTGGTCTAAACATTTTTACAACTAGTGATATGACCGAGAATTAGTTCTCATGAAGGAAGTAATGGAAAATTCAAAGAATTTGCCACTTGGGTGACGGCCCTAAATTATTGATTGATTGATTGTTTGATTGATTGATTTATTGATTGATTGATTGATTGATTGATTGAATTGATTAATTGATTCATTTATTGAATGAATTAAGTTATGATTTGTCCCCCCACCCCCTCCTTTACTGTCTGCGAGCAAATTGCTGGGACTCCACTGATTAAAATAAAGACCACTGACCAAGAACTTGAACCCCCTTCAGTCACATGGCTTGTTCTGTATGAAGAAGAAGACAGTAATAAAACGGAGAGAGACATTCACGAATGTAAATTACCTGATTACCTGTGTTAAAGGTAAAAATCCATTTATGAGTTTCCGGATTTGGTAGTGTATCTATGGCTGATCTTTACGGTAGGAGTACCATAAAGCTTTAGTTTTATAGCCACTTGGGTTTTCGAAAGAACTCAGTTCAGTTGACAATACCCTACTTCTTGGACATTCGTCTGTCACGTTCTGGAAAATTATTCTGGAATTTATGACTTTTAAAGATGACAAATTTTAGAGAGTGCAGCTTCGGAGACTTGATACTGGTTTCTCTACGAACCGGGTATTAAAGTCAAGCTGTAAAACAACGCTCGTCCAACAATTATATTCAAGGTAACTAAAAATGGTATTTATCAAAATATGCAATTTGGTGGTCAAGTACGAAGGAGCAACATAAATAATGTTTTAGATCTAACCAAATTCAATCGTGGTGTTAAATAACCTCGCTATCTGCTCAGAAATGAAATTGTTTTTCTGACTGCACAACTCGAAATTTCGGTTAATTCTTATCTCACTCAAGGTGTATAATGATCAATCTCATCTTCGGTTTCAATTTTGTGTCTGCTTATCTCTGCAAGTATCATGTTACACGTGAAGGAGACGGTCTTAAAGAAGGTTCAACGTGAGTGGGTAACATGGTCCGAGAAGGTGAAATCACTAGACGAATGCTATGAGGCAAATTAGCCCTTGACCTTCAGCTAGCCTAGAAACAGCACAGGGCCCAATAGATGAGGTGGTAACAACAATTGTTCGGTCCCACTGATGTTGAAACAAACAAGAGCTGCCAAACACAAAATGTAATTGCTTTCGGCTAACCCGGGAGGATATGCTGTAGCAACTACAAAACTAGGGGCCTATTCCACGAACGAACTTTGCAACTTTTCACTTTGCACTTTGCACTTTTCAGTTCAGATTTTGTTCCAGCATCACTTTTCAGATTTAGCTTGCAAAGTGAAAAGTTAGAAATCTTTTCACCTTTCAAGCCTGTTTTGTTCCTCCATTGGTACAGAAATGCAAAGTGCAAAGAAATGAAGTGAAAAGTTTTCATAAATCTTGCAAAGAGATGATTCCCTTTTCATATGTTAATTAACAAGTATGTACATTAGTTACTCGGCGTAGAATTTGGTTTAGTGATATAAACACGTTACGACGTGAGCTTTCGTTAGCATCAAGTGAGAACAGTGATGAAGAATCCAATAATAGAACGTACAAAGACAGGATTAATTTTCATAACCTCACTTCGACGTAATATCGCGAGTGATTTCGTATTATCCCAACAGAGGCTGACTATATTCTTGAAATGATCGGTCATTTATTGAAACATAAAGAAGTAAATTCCTTTCCGAAAAATAACAAATTATTATGTTTACATTTTTTAGTAAATGGTGCCCAGCTGTACTGTGTAACAGCAATGCATGGGACATCAAAATCAATTATTTGCAGAACTGTTACCAAAGTCGTAGATGTTATAGTAAATGTAATATTTCCTAACAGTACGTTGGCCTGATAATCCACTTAATATAGCGACGGGATTTCTAATGAAGGGTGAATGTCTTTCTGTGTGTATATGTGTTGACGATACTCTCGTTAACATTGATGTGTGTCATCATTTGAGAGGTTATCTTTAAAGTTGTCAAAAAGGGATGTCACGTTTCTCCTTGACAACTTCCAGCACAGCCAGCTTCTTATAATAACCTTTCTTTCCCATGATAAAAACTTTAACGGTACGACAATTATACCGCCAAGTTCGCCGCGAAAAGTAAAGCATTAAAATCATAGAGTATTACGCCTATACAGTTAGCTCATGGAATAAACTCGATCGGATCACTCATTCGCAAAGACTTTTCACTTTGCGAAGAAATTGAAAAGTACAGCCTAGTTCATGGTGGAACAGAAAGACTTTGCACTTTGCAAGAATTGAAAAGTGAAAAGTGCAAAGTTGAAAAGTTGCAAAGTTCGTTCGTGGAACAGGCCCTAGGTCGTCATCGATGAAGTGCATCGATGGTAAAGACAGGAAGAAGAAGAAGATCACTGGAATTATCGCACATAATCTAGTGGAGTGATTAGCATTCAAGGTGATATTTAAGTGGAAGGTACAATGGAAAGCTAAAGTACTAATTATTTGGAATACTCCTAATTAAGCGGGATGTCAACAGAGGCCTACTACGTGTTCCTCTACACACATCCACAATAGTTAATTTTATTTTTAAAAACTACAAATAACATTTTTCAGTTAATTTTCCGTAAGGACAAGCCATTACTGATGTCTTGTCTGTTAAGTCTTCAACCCAAAATTAGGTTGAATCCTCATATAGCATCACTGCAGTTTCAAAGATCCCCTGTGATGGCGGAGCATACAAGGCACAGTGAGGAGTGAGTGAGTTTGCCTTTCCTTTCCTCACTGGGCACCAACAGCCCTGTGATTAGCAGCTTGCATAACATCCAGATGCACAAGCTGAGGTGACGTCCAAGCAAGCTTATCAGTGTATCTCTGTGGCAGAACGCATCATGAGACACGTTGACGTTGATAATATGTTCACGGGAATAGAAGTGTTGACTCCAGGTAGAGGAATAAGTTCCAGGACACCCACTCAGTTTTAGATCGATATCATGCAGCATATAAGCATTTCTTTACGAAGACACTCTACACGCACAGCTACTAATCTGCGTCTCGAGCTTTGAGACTCTCACTCTACAGGAGTTACTGTAAGTACCCAAACTGTGCGCAATAGTCTCCATGATGGGGAACTGTTTCCAACAAGACTTCGACAATGTAACAGGGTGGGTTGCATTCGATGGACTAGAGTACATCAGACAAGGACACGACATCAGTGATACAGAACGTTGTTCACTGATAAAGTGCGAGAGCGGAACGTTACAACGCATCATTTTCAGTCCTCATCGAGCAGCAACTGTGAATGGACATCTGGAGGAACGTGGGATGCGTAGAACTGACTGGCCATTGTCTTCACCGGACATGAATTGCGTACAGCACGTGTGAACCTTTCATAAAAGAGTTATTTACAACGGTCAGCATCACTAGCGATTCAGACCCTAAAAGATGCTGCCATTGAAGAGTAGGGCAGTTTACTCAGTGATGTGGTACAGACCATGCCCCGTTACATTCAAGAGTGTCTCAGGGTTCCTGGAGGACCAACAGATTATTGTTTCATGTGACTGCCCTAATTTGTGACGTTATAACTGAGGAGGCTCCTTAATTTGTTTTGATTTGTCACGTACTGAGTGTTTTTATGTTCATACTCAGTCCAGGGTTACTGAGAACTGTACACTTGCGTTGTTTCAGAGTTTCGCATAAAATAGTATGATATCGGTTCCACCTGAGCACAACCGAATTTTGTAAATACTTAACTGTTTTTTATACGTGTAGTAATACGTATAACTTCCTGAGATATATAATTACGTAACATTCCCTGTTTAATTTAAGCTACATCGTCGATCTCTGAATCCATCTTATTCCCTAGATGTCGTTCATCAAACGTAGAAACCTCACGTAAATTTCGAAATCCTAACTGGTTGTAGATCTTATATTCCTCTTCGAATGCCATTGGAAATTGCGTAATAGGCCTAGATCAGCGGTTCTGGAAAGCCCTTAAGAGAAAGTACCATCAGGATCCCCTCCTCAGTTAAATTCTTTTCTAAAATAGAATCTGTAGTTTCAATATTTATTCATTATGTTCATACTACTTGCCAGATTTGTTATTTAAGATTCTGGTACCGCAATATTACACCCAAAATAAAGAAAGTTTTAACACTTATAGTTGACCAATATGAATGTGCTTAAGTGTAATACTTTTCTCTGTAAATAAAATCAAATACGTATACTTAAATATCAAAGTTCGGTATTCACTATTCGATCTTCTTAATCTATTATTGATATCTTCCCAACTCGAGGATGTTAGTATTGTGAGGCCTAGGGAATCTTACGTTTTCCTCAAGCTGAGATTTTCATTCTTTGTTTGTTAGAAAAATTATTTTTTCTCTTGTGATTAATGTTCAGAATGGCTGGAAAAATCGTTGATTTGCCCCTGAAAACAATAACTATCACGAACAGGAGGTGAGTGCTGCAATCAATGGTACGCAGTTTCTTATTCTTCTGTCTGCAGCCTTTGTAGCCTGTTTTCTCACAATTTACTGTGGAGAATGGAGTTCTTGTATGCATGCTGACAATATTTTCTCTACAATAATTAGCAAAGTAGTTTTAGGTTACGTACCGTATTGTATATAACCGTACATGGTGATAAAAATCGTATTTAATATTGTTGTTTGTGATCTTTGATGGCAAGCTAACAAGACGTTGTAGGTTATTATGAGCCGAGGATCGGGTCACAAAAAACAGACGAGCATATTGGTGTGGGAGGAACCAGCTGGTGACGCGAGTACAGTCTGAGTGCGCAGAACGGAAGATGTATGCATTAAGTGATTCAAGCAACTTATGTCAGGGATATCCTCGCACAGTGGCTTCCCGTCCTCTTAACCCGACTTCGATTACAGATTCTGCTATACATTAAAACAAAGACATTCAAAATATTTTCCCCTGGAAATACGCCACTTAATAGGCTATGTATTATCCTACAACAGTGCAGTTCTAAAAATTAGTGACCTAAATTTCAGCACATCTCTGAAAATACATCTCTTGATGCTGTTCTTTTCCTCAAGTGGCTATTTCTTGATGGATGCAGTATTTTTGGGTCAGTCTCTTGGCGCATGCCATTGGAAAATCTTGTACCCCCTGAAATCTCACTGTTATTTATACCTGTGAAAAATAGAGTATATTCATCTTGATTGTTAAAAAGTTACACTCGAAGAATAATATTCTAAAGGTTCGCAGCGCTAAAGAGTAGCTGAAACATCCCTATGGTTTGGGGTAGAGAATAAGCTTACATCAATGTTATTCTCTGCCAGTCGTAAAAAGGCGTCCCCGTAGGTTTTCTCCATATAAGAGTGTATGCTTGTGACCTGAATGCTCTTGGCCGAGTCTTTCCTGCTCACATACTTGCACTAATCTCATGGCTTTCATCTTTCCAAGCCATCTCCATTGGTCAATTTCCGTTTTCTTCCGACGGCGACAATGAAATAAAATGGCGTATGACTTTTAGTGCCGGGAGTGTACGAGGTCACGTTGGGTTCACCAGGTGCAGGTCTTTCGATTTGAGTCCCGTAGGCGACCTGCGCGTCGTGATGGGGATGAAATGATGTTGAAAACGACACGTACACCCAGCCCCCGTGCCAAAGAAATTAACCAATGATGGTCAAAATTCCCCCGACCCTGGCGGGAATCGAACCCTGGACCCCTGTGCCAGCACGCTAACCATTTAGCCCGGCTATGATAACGGCGACGGTATTAACTTTGCGAAGGCCAAGGATTCTCACTTTTTTCTTTCAGTGACCATTTCTTTTGTTTTGCCGATAACATCACTTTTGGAAAGGTCAGAACGATTTCCTTTTCTCTTACATTGCACTTATACCTTGAACGTTTTTGGCGACGCAAGGAGGAGAAACGAGACAAGCGTGGCCTTAGTTTAGGTACAGCTTCAGCATTTGCCTCTTGTGAAAATGGGAAATCACGGAAAGTCATCTTCAAGTCTGCCGACAGTGTGATTCGAACCCACCATCCCCCCGAATGCAAGCTCACAGCTACATGATCCTAACTGCACGGCCAGCTCGCTCGGTACTTAATATGAATAAGGAATCTCGTAAAAAAAGGAGTTTCCTTCAGCATATCCTAGATATTTCTGGGGCCTATTGAACCACCTTAGATTATTTTAGGTTTGACCAGCTGCTTAAGGTCGGCTGCCCTTCTGGGCGACACGAAATTTTACAGGTGAAAATTCCATCCCAGGATTGACCGGCATTCGAACCTCAGCTTTCCGAGCAAACATCCGGAAAGTAAGTCACAGTGCTTATCATACTTCCTGATTACGTCGTCCTATTTCTCCTTAAATATCACCACCACCACCACCAGAGTAGCCGAAAATTGTTAAAATTCTACCTAGAATAAGAGATGCAATATTGAATTCTGTCTATCTGTTAGGTCATCAGCCCAGAGGCTGGTTGGATCCTCAAATAGCACCACCAAAGGTTATGCGGTTATGAGGAAACCCCCAAAACCAATGGCAGCACTAAAATGAGGCGTACTAGGCAAGATGAGGAGTGAGGTAGTTTGCCATTGCTTTCCTCACTGGGTCAGAAAGTACTATTGCAGCACAACTGACCCTATGAGCAGCACCTTTCATGACACTCAGATGCACTAGTCATGCTCTGAATGTCATTACTCAGCACTACCCATACCCCAGCAACTTCCATATTGTCACAGCCATGGATGTTGACTGGGACTTCGGTGGAAGCTACACTTTACTCTGGCCTGTGCCAAAAGATGGATGCAAAAGTACTGTATCCATCAGGAAATGACAGCAGGCAGAATATTGAATTATAAACATGAAATAATATTATTAATTCTTTTTCCTGACCCTTTTCCCAATTTATAAGGTCTGTACTTGAGGCGATATTGACCTAGATTTAATGTCTTCTTCTTCTTGTACCATATCCTCATTGGATGTCGGCTGTCATCAGGGGATCTGGTTCTTGTTCTCAGTAACTCAGAAAAGAGTGGGGCTACTGAGCCCACACCATTCTCGTAGATTCAGTAGCCAAGATGTTCTCCTTCTTCCCCTACTTCTCCTCCCTTCAATTTTACCTTGCAAGATAAGCTGAAGAATTCTATATTTATTAGTATTTCTGATGGTATGGCCAAAGTACTCAGGTTTTTTCTTTTTGATGTTGTGCATCACCTCTAGCTCTTTGTTCATGAGTTGGAGTACTTCAGTGTTACGTATTCTGTCAACCCATGATATTCTGAGCAGGCGTCGTTAGCACCACATCTCAAAGAATCGAAGTTTTTTGGTGGTGTTCTCTGTTAGGGTCCAAGTCTCGGCACCATAAAGTAAGAACAGAAAATGCGTAACACCGAAGACGGAGATTGATCATAAAGTCCCTGTTACAGAGAAGTGGAATGCAGTCCTTGCACGTTCAATCCGTGATCTAATTTCAACAAGATCGCTCCAGCTGTGATCAAGTACGCTGCCGAGATCTTAAAGCGTTAGACTTGTTCCAATGATGTGCCAACTATTGTCAAGTTAAAAGGATGAATTATATATTTGCTTATGACCATTACTTATACTTTTTCGTGATTAAACGCAGATCTGCTGCAGTACTGAGTTCAACCACACAGTTTAGTAAAGTCTGCGGATCTTCAGCACATATTGCAAGCAGAACAGTATAATCTGCATATCACTGATTATTTAGTGTGATCCCATTAACAACGATTCCCTCCTGTTTTCCTTCTAGTGCTTCAGAAAATACCGTTTCAGAGTAAATAATTAAGGGGAGTGGAGATAGATCACAGACTTGCCTCACTCCTTGCTTTCTTTGAATAGCACAGGTGTTTGTTTCAATGTCGGATGCCTTGCTTTTATGCGAAAGGATGTATTCACTATTGCGTGTTTCTATGGTGATTGGTAGCATGATGTAATGTAAATGAAAATAAGTACATTAAGACGAACACAAACACCAAGTTCCCAAGCCATAGGGGTTATGTGAACGAATGTGATCCACGAAATATCACTGTAATATTTGTCACAAATGGAAGATAGTAATTGCTTTTACTCAAATAAAGTCTCAAATCCCAGGGTGATTAAGAATAATACGAAATATTTTATTTTAGAGAATACATACTTTACTGCCTTACAACAACTATTTCTCTTACGTTAAAGCGCTTCCGTAAATTTGTCCAACACTGTCGTCTGTGATGTCTTTGCTCACTGAAGTTCTTTGGTGTTGTATTATTGATTTTTCTCATTCGATGTAATTTGATGGGCTGTCACTTCATGTGCATTAACTGATTCATTAAACGATTTATTGGTCCAGGGATCATGCCATTTTCCTTTTAAAATACATATATATGTATTGGTACAGGGATCATGCTATTTTTGAACAAAATACCCGCACTCCCATTCGCTAGAAAGTGAACTCGTTGGTGCCAGCCAACGAGCTAGAAAGAGGACTATAGAGTGGCTATTGGACCACCATATTTGAATCTACTTGAAAGCCACGTCCGCCATATTGTAAGCGATCAAATCGAGTGGGCTTGTGAAGCAAGTACAGAGGCTGCGGGAATAAATACCGTTTCACAGTTTTTTTTTAAATTAGGGAAGCACTCAAAGATGCGCAATGTCTGTTTAAAAGGACATTAAAAATACAAGATACAGGCTACATACTTACATATTGTATAAAGAAAGAAAATTAGCGCATTTCCAGTAGTCCGAATTACAAAACAAATCACAAGACATTGCCAAAAATTTAGACCCACTTACAGGGAATGAAAATATAGAACAGAAAACCTTGAGCAAAGTAATATAACATCGAGAAATAATTCATATAACTTTAATAATAATAATAATAATAATAATAATAATAATAATAATAATAATAATAATAATAATAATAATAAATCCTAGTATCTTTCCATTTACCTGGAATTGGAATTTTGTATGGATTTAGCCTAATTTTACGACCGGATACCCTTCTTGACGACGCCAACCCTAGGTGGAGTGATGTATTTACTATTGCATGTTTTTGTAGTGGTTTGTAGTATGTTCTGTTGTGTGTAGATGAAGAAGGTTATCCAGTCCCGGATCCAGAGTAATTAACTGTCGACTACCCAGTTAATATCCTCAACCCGGTCAAATCCGGTGCCCTCTGAACCAAAGGCCAGCACGCTGATCATTCAGCAAAAGAGCCGACCCTAAACAACTTGGCAGGTTCGATCCTGGCTCAGTACTATGGTATTTGAAGGTGCTCATATCCCTCAGAACTCCTGCGGGACAACATTCCGGCACCTCGGCTTATCCGATAAAGTAGTTAATAGGACGTAAAACTAATAATAATTTACGAAAAATAAGTATTCTAGAGCCGTGGGGTACAAGGTTTGAAGTAACAATGGTGTAATAAAGTATCCCTTAATAATAATAATAATAATAATAATAATAATAATAATAATAATAATAAAATAACAAGAATTTGTAGGATAAACAATTTGAAATAATTGTTGAAAAAAAGAACGGTTCTTCTTGTGATAATGATCTTAAATCACATAAGTTAACTTTCCTGAATAATTCACTTCGGTTATCTTTGGAAGAAGATTATGATAACGCCGATTTTTATTTGCCTTATGTAGCACTCACTCAGACACGCCTTATAGCTACGATGGGATAGGGAAATGCTAGGACTGCGAAGGAAGTGTCAGTGGCATTAAGGCACAGCAGCCCCCGTATTTGCCTGATGTGAAAATGGGAACCGCGGAAAACCAGCTATCAGTGCTGTCGGCAGTGGAATTAGAACTCACTATATCCCGAATGCAAGCTAAGAGCTATATACCGCGAAGCACGTAGCCAACTCGCTCAGTAGTAGTGGTGATGTAGGACTTGTAACACCGTTGTTCACTTTATATTTATTTTCAAAATGCTGGGGAAATGTGCTCTGTAAGATACAATGTAATAATAAATAGTGGTCTTGGTTTTTCTTCCTACCGACTACTTAGTACGGTTTTCGGAGAAGCTGAAGTGCCGGAGTTTTGCCCCGGCGGAGTTCCCTTACGGGCCGGAAAATCTTCTGACACAAAGGTGACCTATCTGAGCATCTTCAAATACCAAATATGGCATCTTGGGCTCAGAAAGCTAGCGCTCTACCGTCTGAGCCACTTAGTCAGGTAGGATACATTTTTATCGTGTTTGGCTGCCAGTTCCTACAAGAAAATAAAAGTAGGCCTAATGTCCACGTGCTGGATTGTGCTACACAGGCAACGTAATTCTGTTAATCGCCCAAAACTGTGTACATTAGTAAAAAAAAAAATCTTATCTGAAATGATATTTATTCTTCGTGTTTTCTCTACACTTTATGCAATTGCATGCCACACACGTAGAGAGCATAATTTCTTCGATCTAATCTGTTAAAAGTATCGCACCGTATGCGGAAGAAATTATATGAATGGCGCTTAAACTATGGAGTCGCTATTTCGTCTTGGCACCACCCAGAGCGCTGTAGCAGCCATGTTAGCCACTCTATAGTCCTCTTTCTAGCTCAAGAAAAAAAACAAACGACGGCGCGAGCAGCGGAATGCAAGACATATGGCCAAAGATAACAAAAATCGCAGACATAGCACTCCCATTCATTGGTGCCAGCCCTGGACCTCCAGAAAGAAACAAAAGACGGCGCAAGCAGCGGAATGCAACACCATGGACTCCTATTTACAGCCAGTAAATACTTATACATATTTCTTGCTAGTAACGACGGTATTTCTTAATCAACCTGGGATTTGAGACTTTATTTGAGTAAATCAATGATTACCTTTCGTTTGTGACAAATATTACAGTGATATTTCGTGGATCAACATCGTTCACGTAACCACCATAGGAATTAATAATACGGTTAAAATTCCCAGCCCAACCGGGAATCGACTCCGAAGGTCTCTCAACTGAAGGCCATTATTCTGACCATTCTCCCGAAGAGTCAGACAGAGCATTCTTCTTCTTCTTCTTGCTGATAACACTTTGATTACGCACGGATAAATTACTTCTCCTTCGAATTTCCCTATTGGCGTGGAAGTTGTATGTTTGTTTTCGATTCCTGCTTTTTGGTAGAATTTGTTCTCGCTGGATTGGTACTGCTTGATATTGAATTTCTGACAAGCTAAGGCATTTCGAAGTATTCGTTTGGCATGAGACCACCCTGGTTGGTCGACACGACAGATGTCCGATCTGCTGCACTTTTCACGGTAGTATATTACCGTCCTGTTCTTGAGTAGCAGCTGGAGAAAAACCACCGCACAAATGTAGGTTACTTACAACAGACCAGCAGGAATAAATCGAATTTACTGCTCCATAAATAGCAGGTTGCAGTATGCAGACAGCTACTTACAACGACTTTGTGTGTTACACGCAGTCAGAGGGTGAGCAGTGAATAAATCGAAATGTACAGTCCAATAAATACTCACCACGTTGAGCAACATTTCTCACTTACCTTTTAGGTCTCTGCTCTGGTTTCGCAGTGTTTCACTTTCCGATTCTGTTATTGCTATATATGGTTACTCGCCTGGTATTTCTCTTGTGGAATATGCCGACTAGCTTGTGATAGAATTTTTGCATCTCGTTGAATTCATTTCTCTCCTTCATCTCACTGTAACTTGTTCAAAGAGAAGAAAATAAAAGGACACATCTGTGGTCTTCTCTGTAAGGTGGTGGCTTAAAATATTCGGTACGCAAACGTGCTATTGAGCGTCCACGATACCACTTCTGGTTTTCCATCTTTTCTGGACATATTTTGTTGTTCACAGATCTTCAGTCAAAATATGGATGAAGACACTAGGTTTTAATGACAACGTAGCTCGGCCAAAATCTGACTGAGTGAAATATAATAATAATAATAATAATAATAATAATAATAATAATAATAATAATAATAATAATGCGATTCGCTTTACGTACCACTAACTACTTTTACGATTTTTGGAGACGCCAAGGTGCCGGAATTTAGTCCCACAGGAGTTCCATCAAGTGCCAGTAAATCTACCGACACGTGGCTGTCATATTTGAGCACCTTCAAATACCACCGGACTAAGCCAGGATCGAACCTACCAAGTTGGGGTCAGAAGGCTAGCGCCTCAACCGTCTAGGCAATTCAGCCTGGAATAATAATATTAATGGAGGCTGACCTCCGTAGAGAGTCACGATGCCAGTCTTTCGAGTAGACCCTCTACTGGCGTCGTGAACGTCTGTGAGGATGGGGCCCTTCATAAGATGAATTCTAAGGTTGAAGACAGCACAATCACCCAGCCCGCGAACCGGACGAATTAACCAATTAAAGTTAAAATCCCAGACTCAGCCGGAAATCGAACTCGGAACCACTTGTACTATACTAAAGGCCAGCTTACTTACCATTTAGCCTTGGCGCTGGGAACTGGGTGGTGAGATGAATGACACGATAGGCAGTCAGTTCCGACAATTTCATTTACCACTGTCAGAGACGAACTACATCGCAGTGGACAACTGTCTTTTAAATAAATAAATAAATAAATAAATAAATAAATAAATAAATAAATAAATAAATAAATAAATAAATAAATAAATAAATAAATAAATAAATAAATAAATAAATAAAAATAAATAAATAAATAAATAAAAGTTAATACCGGGAATCTATATAAATAAAGTTGTAGGGGGTCCGCTGTATGTAATTTCTTTTGTTTTGCCAATTTTCAGATATTTATCCGTTTTAGGTCAACTCAAGACCGAATTGGTGGTTTTTACTTTTCGTGTCTGTTTATCTATTTGTCTGTTCCACCATCACGTCGAAACGGGTAAATAGATCTTAACCAAACTTCATATTTAGAGTATACTTATCTCGGGGAAGGTTTCGATAAGCGTATCATTTTAAAATCTTTGAATAGACGGGGAGTTTATAGGAAAACCTGAACGGTTTTCTTCCATTTTCTCTTATACTATTGATTTTCTGTAAACTCCGTGTACCGTATGTGAAACGTCTCTTCGTTATAAACAACTTTCGTTATGTTCATAATTTACCTTACTCTTCACATGACGGACAAATTTACTATTTTCTGCGGGTATCATGCTCTGCATTGAGTGACCGACAGACCGACAACGAACCTACAGGTTACCATGGCAACGTCTCTGACTGCTTGCCAGCAGGGAAGTGACATATTGCCATTTTCCTCACCATGCTTTTGAATTCGTGGTTGTTCCTTGGGTAGAAGGCAAGAGAGGCGTCAATCGACCATTCCGCGGGATATTGGCGGAATATCGTTGGAGGTTATAACCGCCCTCGAATAGATTAAGTAATAACACCATTAGTCATCTTCTTATCTGTTTAACTAAGAATCACTGCGCCTAAATTTCTCCTCTGTTACCGCTTTATTATATCCATAACTCACACCAGCATAATTTATCGAGGGACATTTGATTTTCCAATACATTCACTTGGCATTTACATATTTGTCGTTATCCGGCTGTCCTCAGTCATAATCCATTTTCTATTAGACTTTCTTAACTGTATTATTTTCTTCCTTAATTACTCCGTATGTGCGCGAGTGCTAGAATCTACTGGATATATTTCCACCAAACTTCATATTTAGAATCCACCTGTCCTTGGGTAGGATTTGGGGCAAATATTGTTTCTAAGTCCCTGAACTGACTGGGGTTTTATACGAAACCAAAACCGTGTTTTGCACTCCCACAAAATATACACAACCAAACTTAATGGAAATCTACCTGCCTTAATGGAAATTAACTTCTAAACCTTTTTTCTCATGTGCATCATTTCGATACGAGGATTAATAAGGGAGATATCATTAACGGACCGTTTTTCGGTACAAGTCCCTAGGACGTAACTCAAGAGCGGGTGCGAGTAAAGCGTATTTCTTACAACTTGAAAACTACTGAAGGTATTCTAACCAAACTTTATATTTAGCATCCATCTGTCCAAAGGTAGGTTTTAAATGTCAATAACATTTCAAGTTCTCGGAATGGACTGGTGTTTTATAGGGAACCGAAATGGTGATTTTACTCTTCCACAATATATACAGTACAAGACCAACCTGACTGGAAATCGACCAAACGTGATGGAATTCCATCTCTAAAACTTTTTTTTTCATGTGCATTTTTTCGTCAGGAGGATTAATAACGGAGATATCATGAATGGTCAGTTTTGCAGGTTAAGTCCAGAGGACATAGCCCAAAAGGTGTTGTACGTGGAGCACATTCCTTATCTATCTATAGAAATAAAATCGTAACGACTGTGTGCCTCTAGATTGACTATTTTGGCGAAATGTTCGCACAGCTACCCGTTTAAGGGGTAATAATGACCATCTGCAATTTTTTTGGTTTAGTTTCCTGAAAGTCTTAATTTTTACCCTCATCGCCCAAAATTCAGATTGCGGCATGATATGCCTGACGAAAAAGAAAATTGAAATTTGACAAAATTATACGTTTTAGTCTGTAACGGACGGAAAACTGCCAAGATCTTTAAAATTTTCATTTTTTATCCCCGAAGAATATCGAAATATGGAGGCAATTTTAATAATGGTGCAGACCTTCGGGAAGTCCTATCACATAACGGATTGCACAATCTCCGTTCAATCTGGAATGATCAACAACCTTGGTCTTATGACTTTTGTCGTATATGTATCCTTTTTACATTTGATTTTTGTCTATTTCTCGATGTTAAGTGAATTTGGACTTTTCAAATGCATAATTCATACTTTCAATCACTTATAAGAAGCTCTACACGAACATTGGCCCACCCAGTAGCCATATGTGAGCCAAATGCTATGTATGTAGCTGTCACATAATTATCCGAAAAGTAATGCAATGTGAGATAATCTTACAAAAACTTTAACCTGTTCAACTTTTCTAACTCAATCTGACCCAATAATAGATGAGATATCATAGGAGCAGCCATTTAGGCCACTAAATCCGGCGTCTTATGGTACAGTCCTTTGTCGGTATGACGTACGTTTAGCAGCAGTTAATCTGTAAATGACGGTCTGCAATATTGTAAACACGCATATACTTTCGTATGTCGATCTATATATATTCACTGATGTCGATTTGTAGCGATCGAGAAAGGGTGTGTCTGCTATTGTAATCAGTACTCCCCACACCGACTTTGACTGGCAGTAGGTATGGGGGTCCTTCTCCAACTCCTGTGTAACTGGCATTAGTAGGGAAGGCCTACCATTGTAATGAATAGTTCACTTCTCGATTTGACTTGAAGAAGGCAAGGGAGCATGCAGTTTTGTTTAAAACTCCCCTACCTGATTGTGTTTGGCAGTAGGCAAGTATGCCCGCAATTATAAACAAATGTCATCATCTAAAATGTGACTGGCATTAGGCAGTGCCCTGCTATTTTGATGGAAACTCACCAACTTGGTGTGACTGGCAGTAAGCTGGCTGGCAGTAGGAAAAAGGGCCTGACATTATAATGATAACTGCAGAACTCAATTTCGACTGATAGTAGGGTAGTTGCATCCCATTACAATAGAAACTCCTCAACTGTTATCTGTCTGGAAGTAGGAAAGGGGGTCTGCCATTGTAACGAAAATTCCCAAAATCGATTGTGACCGCGCAGTAGGCAATGGGGCCTGCAATTATAATGTAAACTTCCCAACTCGATTGTGAATGGCAGTAGGCAAGTGAGCCTGCCGTTAACATCACAAATCCGTAACAAACACTTTATATTGGAAAGAGCGTATGGGGACCTCCCCATGCTGTTTCTAAGAGACGCTAAGAGACATGCAATTTTAAAACAATCTTATTTACTACTTGTACAGTATTTACTTCGATATTCGAATACAGTGTAGAATACCGTAGCGAAGCACGGGTACATTTGCTAGTTAATAAATAAATAAATAAAACGAAACTAACTGATTTTATCTTTACAATTGTCTGTTATGCTAATGATATTGTTTATTGCGAACTAAGTTACCTGGTTGGTGGTCCAGCTACACGGATGATTAATTACATAGCCTGAGCGTATAACCTTTCTACACATCTGGCAGTTTTCAAAATGTCATACAACACGTAACTTCTGCCTTAATTATCCCGGGTCTACTCTTATGTCGATCGTAAAATTCTCTATTCATTGGTCATGGCTCACAATTTATATTCAGAAGCCGATAGGGAGCAAATTCAGAATTCTTCACGATTTCAACTCCACATAATTTGCTCCCTAAGAGACTTAAGGCAATCGCTGTGGTGTCATGATCTGGTACTCAAAGAGAGAAATTTAATAGTACCCAACATGAAGGATCGCAATTCAAATTTAGTGAACAGATCAACGATTTTAAAAAAAATGTTGCAAATTTCCTATTTCCTTGTCCATACACTATACTAGCATTTGCTATAATGTCACTTATATTCATTAGCCTGTATATTTACGAAAAAAGAGAGACAATAATCTGTTAAGCCGGTCGAAGCATTCGCTCACCACGGCGCTCCGAAATGCGCGTAAAAATGAAGCGCTCAAATCATGAGGCAGGCTCCTGCAGAGGGAGGTAGCATCACTGTGATAAAATCGTTGTAGAATTTTGCTGAGGCCTTGAATTGCCTAGCGTTACCTTAAAATAGATTGCATCTCATATACAGTAGTTCTCCAGAAAAGAAAGAGAGCCCGTGATAGGCTTTTTCGTTTCATGAACTTTCTGTAAAGATAGTCAAACATTTCTGAAGCAGTTCCTCACCATTCTCTCAGGTTTTTTATCCAATAGATCCTTCGATGTCCTGAATCTCTCCTTCATAGTATCTTCCCTTGGATAATAAGTTATAGTATTTGTATCTTTAATAATTGTCATGACATGTCATAGCTAAAGTAACCCCATTCCCTTTGTAGGTGGTCCAGCTCAGCTCAGGTTCCGAAAGTCCACAAAGATCGATATTTCGATTTCATTGTATTTCGGCGATTTATTCTAAAGATACTTATATTTTGATTTCAACTCGTTTCGTTGTTTAGTTCAAAAATCGCAATACTTCATCATCTGGTGGCTTGGTCCAAAAACCTCTATATTTCGATTTCAAGGTCATATGCCTGGGTAGATAAAAAACTGATATTTAGAAATAAACTACATCTATTGTTTAGTCCAAGAAGATTTATAATTAGATTTCAACCTCATCCGGTGTTTTTATTTCAACGTCATCTGGTTGCCCAAAAATCTTGATATTTTTTATTCCAGCATCATCTGGTTGTGTAGTCCAAAAGTATCGATGTTTATATTTTAGCGTCATCCGGTGTAGTCCAAAAAAAATCTATATTTCAACGTCATCAGGTGGCTTTGCGCAAACATCTTAAAATTTTTAGCTTCACTGCCATCCGGTAGTTTAATGGAAAAACTTTTAGTGAGTCCGAAAATAATAAAGACAAACAGTACACAAACATAACCCACAATTAAATCAAATGTTGAACCAAAATAGTATGCTAATTTATTATCATTCAAATATCTGAAGTATGACGACTAAGGATGTTACAAGTTTATATAGCAGGTTCAAAAAATATAGTTTATCTCTGTATTATTGCAAATGAATTTTAAAATATGTTAAAGGACAAACTCGACTAAGTGTGCAATATTAACACAAATTGGAAATATGACGCATTTTTTTAGAATGCTTATTGAAATTATATTTGTACTGTGGAACAACAGTTTTTATTTTTATTTTTCAAAACCGCCTTCCAACGATGGTAGCCCCATAGGACTTAGTATACTCACTGGCACAACTGTTACTTAACAGCTATAGCAAAACCTACTCAAGTATCCGGAATAAGATGTTGATTTAAGATTTCACAGGATTTATTCAGCACCGCCACTACAATCTCATTTCTAAGACAGGATGGTAAGTCGAATCTCTTCCTAAAGTATTCTATAAACCTTTTGTATGGCATCTCGAGCTCCCAGTAAAAGATCATGGAGCCCGAATGACTCCGATTGAAAAATATCTCTGGGCTCATAAATAGTCTTATTTTCTTGGTGTACCTCTGTGTCCTGTATATTTTCCAACTCAAATCTCATTGTGGGATCCACAATTACACCCCGATTTGTATTAGTAGTGGACACTATCGCGTCAACACTTCGAGTCGACTCTTCTAACAGTAAGGCAGGAAAATGTATTCATCTACTATCTAGCCCTTCTTTCTCAGGGCGTCAGCTATTTTTTACCTTACAATTTTGGGACATGAATTTCGAATGAGCAATCCATGGTCAACTGTCCCAAGACGAAGCCAAGGTTTTAGTTTCCGGGCAGCCATGTCTGCACCGTCTAAGGACCGACCGAGAGTGACTCAAACTGCAGTAACAATTGTATACGTCACTCACTTCGAAGTAGACAAGCTGCTCTTGTTAGATATCCACTTTATAGTCTAGGGCACCCTACTGTACATTGCTACCCCATTACGCTTCCAGATATTTCCAAGTTTCAAATTGGCGGTTACGGACTCCTTTCTGGAATTTGATCACTGATGATTTGGTAATTTCTGATGGTGGAGGGAATTTAAAGCGATCACATTCAATGTTTAACTCATCTTCCGACATCCTAACTACGTTCACATGTGCAGTATTAGCTCTCATCAAGGTTATACAGACACTACAGTGCTGGGGAATGGCTTCCCATGCAGTTCGAATTAAATTTCGCCCTTGAATATAACATAGCCTACTGTTAGCAATGTCAACTGGTAAGAAAAGCATATCTTTAACAGAACTTCGAATAATCTTATCTATGTCCTCTAAAAAACTGGTGGTAACTGGTGCAACTGTGCCATCTGAAAGGCGAACATAAGTTTTGGCCAAATTTACTGGTTAACGATATTTAGTTTCTGATCGGGACGTAACATTGGTGCTGATATCAGGTTCTCAAGGTTTTCCCAAACTGGGTGAAAAGGGATTTCATGTTTGATAGTTACTCCGAAATATTTCATGGTATCTTCGGTTCCCTTCGAGATTAGTGATTCAAAAGGTCCTTGAGTTGTATTAATTAACGATCACTTCTCCACGTTCAGGTAAAAAAAAATTTGCTGAAGTTGAGAAATGGCCATCATGACTAACTGCTGCGAAGCATACAACGAATTCCCAATAACTACTATGCAATTTGCAAAAGCAACTACTGATAACGTGTCTAGAACAAGTAAAATTTCAAAACCAAATGAACAGTGATTTGTTTCTCTCATAAATATTTGTGGATAAAATCGTCTTATAAATTGAAAAGTGTCAGAGAAAGACGAGATCTCTGAAAAAAGTATCTTCCGAGTTCAAAACGTTCAGTTACCTATCTTTAGCTGCCTATTTCAACGCATAAATCCTGGTGTAGTTTCCCCTGGACAAACTCTTGACTGTACCATATATATATAGTGTATGGCTTTTAGTGCCGGGAGATCCCAGGAAGGGTTCGGCTCGCCAGGTGCAGGTCTTTTTATTTGACTCCCGTAGGCGACCTTCGCGTCGTGATGAGGATGAAATGATGATGAAGACAGCACACACACCCAGCCCCCGTGCCGGGAAAATTAACCAATGGTGGTAAAAATTCCCAACCCTGCCGGGAATCGAACCCGAGACCCCCGTGACCAAAGGCCAGCACGCTAACCATTTAGTCATGGAGCCGGACGGCTGTACCATGAAGGATTATTGGAATAGGCTGTGTATCAGGACATTTATAAAAATGATCAAGACCCTCATTATTAGAAGCATAACATCCAACATGCTTTATTTCGCACATAATCTTTTATTTTATATTTTCAGTTAATGTATTTAATTGTAATACTTGGACTAAATCCGCAGCAGTCCTGATAATTCCGTAGCGTGGTGTGGCTAATTCCGCAGTAGTCCGTGAATTCATTGACTATAACACTGCAAATTAGAACACTTGAAAGTAGTCTTCTATATAAATAAAATCGTAACGATCGTGTGTCTGTACATTGACTATTTTGGTGAAATTTCCTTACACTTATCCGTTTCAGGTGTATTAATGACCATCTGCATATTTTTTAGCTTTGGTGTCTGTTTGTCTATAACTCGAAAACTACTGGATATATTTCTACCAAAATTCATATTTAGAATACACCTGCTCCTGGGTAGGTTTCAGGGACAATATTGTTTCTAAATCCCTTAACTGACTGGGGGTTTATACGAAACCGAAACCGTGATTTTGCACTCGCACAGAATATACACAAGCAAACTTAATGAAAATCTACCTGCCTTAATGGAAATCAACTTCTAAACCTTTTTTCTCATGTGCATCATTTCGATACGAGGATTAATAAGGGAGATATTATTAACGGACCGGTTTTCGGTACAACTCCCACCGGACTTACCAGCGGGTGCGTGTAAAACGTATTTCTTATAACTTGAAGACTACTGGAGATATTTAGCATCCACCTGTCGAAAAGTAAGTTTTTAGGTCCATACCATGTCAAATTCCCGGAATGGAGTGGCGGTGATTTTATACTCTCCCACGATCAATCTGACTGGAAATCGACTAACATTGATGGAAATCCTTTTCTAATTTTATTTTCATGTTCATATTTTTCGGTAGGAGGATTAATAATGGAGATATGAACGGTCTGTCTTGTAGCTTAAGCCCAGCGGACATAGCCCATAATGTGTTTTACGTATAGCAGATTCCTTACCTATATAAATAAGTTCGTAACGATCGTGTTTCTATACATTGATCTTTTTGGCTAAATTTTTGTACAGCTATCTGTTTCAAGTGTAATAATGACAATCTGCATATTTGTTATCTATAGTTTCCTGATAGTCCTCATTTATAACCGCCCCTCCACCCTCTCAAATCACGATTGAGGCACAATCTGCCAGACGAGCTAGAAAATTGAAATTTGACAAAGTTATATCTCTTAATCTGTAATCGAAGGAAATCTTCCAAGATCTTTAAATATTTAATTTTTTACCCCCGAAAAATATCGGAATATTGAGGCAGTTTTAATGACGGTGCAGACCTTCTTTTCGAGGTATTTCGCAGCTAAACCGTAAGTCGTATCACAAAACGGATGGCACAATCTCAGTTCAATTTGGTGTGGTCTACAACTTTGGTCCTATGACGTTTCGTTGTATCTCTATTCCTTATATGTTAGATTTCCCTCTATTTCTCGAAAATGCCTACAATTTGCTCTTAATACATGTATAATTCGTAGTTCGAATCACTTACAGTATATGAAATACTAATACTACACGAGCATGGCCCACCCAGTATCCATACGTGAGCCAAATTCTATGTTTGTAGCTGTCATATTAGTACACAAAAGTAATGCACTGTGAGAAAACTTTACCCAAATGTCACCCTACTCCACGTTTCTAACTCAAGTTCACCCATAAATAGTCCGACTCGCTGGCTCAATGGTCAGCGTACTGGCCTTCGCTTCAGAGGGTCCCGGGTTCGATTCCCGGCCGGGTCGGGGATTTTAACCTTCTTTGGTTAATTCCAGTGGCTCGGGGTCTGGGTGTTTGTGCTGTCCCCAACATCCCTGCAACTCACACACCACACTTAACACTATCCTCCACCACAATAACACGCAGTTACCTACACATGGCAGATGCCGCCCACCCTCGTTGGAGGGTCTGCCTTACAAGGGCTGCATCCGGCTAGAAATAGCCATACGAAATTAAAAAAACCCATAAATAGATGAGACAGGAGAAAATATCTTAAGACCAGCCATTTAGATCGCTAAATGAGGCGTCTTAAAATACAATCCGTTTGTCGATATGATGAATCGTTTAGCAGCAATTAATCTGTAAATGAAGGTTTGCAATATTGTAAACATGTAGCCTATATACTTCGTATGCTGATCTATATATATTTATTGAAGTCTATTTGTAGCGATGTAGAAACGGTATGCTTGCCATTATAATTAATATTTTACATCGATAGTGACTCTCAGCTGGAGGGCGTCTGCTATTGTAATCATTACACTCCCTATGGATTTTGACTGGCAGTAGGAATGGGTTCCTTTTCCAACTCCCTTGTATCTAGCATTAGTAACGAGGGACTACCATTTTAAATAGTAATTCTCTTCTCGATTTGACTGCCAGAAGTCAGGGAAGCATGCAATTTTGTTCAAAACTCCTCTAACCGATTCTGTTTGGGAGTAGGCAAGTGTGTCCGCCATTATAAACAAATTTGCCCATCTAAAATGTGACTGGCATTAGGCATAGTGTTCTTGCTATTATAATGGAAACTCACCAACTCGGTGTGACAGTCAGTAAGAAAAGGGGCCTGTCGTGATAACGATAACAGCACAAGACAATTTTGACTGGCAATAGGGAAGGTGCCTGATTTTATAATAAAACCTCAATTGTAATCTGTCTGGAAGTAGGAAAGGGCGCCTGCCATTTTAACGAAAACTCCCAAAATCCTTTGTGACCGCGCAGTAGGTAATGGAACCTCCAATTATAGCGAAATCTTCCTTACTCTATTGTGAATGGCAGTAGGCAATTGAGCCTGCCGTTATCATCACAGCTCCGCAACTCGCACTTTCCATTGGAAACTACAACATACATACATACATCAATCAACATACATCAATACTGATCTGCATTTAGGGGAGTCGCCCAGGTGGCAGATTCCCTATCTGTTTTTCCCTAGCCTTTTCCTAAATGATTTCAAAGAAATTGGAAATTTATTGAACGTCTCCCTTGGTAAGTTATTCCAATCCCTAACTCCCCTTCCTATAAATTAATATTTGCCCCAATTTGTCCTCTTGAATTCCAACTTTATCTTCATATTGTGATCTTTCCTACTTTTATAAACGCCACTCAAACTTATTCGTCTACTAATGTCATTCCACGCCACCTCTCCGCTGACAGCTCGGAACATACCACTTAGTCGAGCAGCTCTTCTTTTTTCTCTCAATTCCTCCCAACAGAAACTTTGCAACATTTTTGTAACGCTACTCTTTTGTCGGAAATCACCCAGAACAAATCGAGCTGCTTTTCTTTGGATTTTTTCCAGTTCTTGCATCAGGTAATCCTGGTGAGGGTCTCATACACTGGAACCATACTCTAGAACCTCCCTTGCTGTTTCTGAATAACGCTAAGTGGCATGCAAATTAAAAAATCTCATTCACTTAATGTACAATAATTTACTTCGATATCCGTATACAATGTAGAATACCGTAGTGAAGCACGGGTACATTTGCTAGTAAAAAATATTGTAGAAGTACTCATCTTAAAGAATAGTAAGCAAGATGAGTATTGAAGATTCTTGCTGCTACCACGAAATGGATCTACTGCACAATTTGCAACGTTTACCATGAGAGTATAAGTTGTTTAGAGGAAGTAATAAGCCGATCTGATGTTCTCCTCCCGGTGAGACAAAGAGACAGTAAAGTTGTATCTCACTTACTATGGAATTAGCTTTCTGCGAATGTAGCTAAACATTTCATAAATTTATTTATGATCCAGGATTTCTTATGAAATTAGACAGAATAAAATAAAGTAGAAGCTTTAGGAAAGTCTTTGAAGTTTAATCCTGGTTTCATGTGAAATGTTACACTGATAAACAAGAAAATAATTTCGGTGGATATCTTGGTTTCCAACAAACATACTGATTCAAAATATGCACACCATTTGTCTCTTATCACCCACCGTTCTTGAGATATACATCAAACATTCACCTATTTTTAACATTGTATGGAGGAAAACTACTCATAGACAGAAGTTTCACTAGAGCATCGATTGCTACATGGAGTACTTATGATCATGGCTCTAGCTAAGAATAGCGCAAATGCACCACATGCCACTTATTGGATTTGTCTGTTACACAGCCCCACAGATAGAAAAAGAGATCTGGTGAATTTACACAACCTCTGGACGCCATAATACCCACTGTCACTGAAAATAAAGGAGAAGCAAATGAACATTTTCTACTTTGTATGAAAAATTACGAAAGACCATGAAAACAATTTTCGACCAACGCTGTTCCATAAAACATTAAACTTTGTCAACATCTTCAAAACCTGGCGTGATAGAGCAAATCGGTTTTCAGATTCGAAATCAGCATAAGAACCTGCACTAGAAACAGTGAGCATCATGTCGGATATTTAACACTTGTAAATCAGTGTTATGAATAGGCCTATAATTTATCAGGATATTCTGTGAAGTCTCCTATTATGTGGATTAACTGTACGTATGGTGGTTATAAAATGAAAATGAAAACCTACAACCTGTTTTCCAGTCATTGACCGGGTCAGGGATGTAATGAATGAAGCATATGTAGGCTGTTAGTACGATGGGGTCGCCACTCCCAAAGTGATTTATTAATGACTGATAGATGCTATGAAATGAGAATGAAGAGTGTTGCTGGAATGAAAGATGACAAGGAAAACCGGAGTACCCGGAGAAAAACCTGTCCCGCCTCCGCTTTGTGCAGCACAAATCTCACATGGAGTGACCGGGATATGAACCACGGTATCCAGCGGTGAGAGGCCGACGCGCTGCCGTCTGAGCCACGGAGGCTCTTACGGTGGTTTTAAAATATTTAAGCTCAAATATCCCGAGCCACGTTTCTTCTCACCGACTTGGCTGAAACTTGCAAAATGTGCAGGTTAACAAGTACCCCTCTAGTATAATATCTTCATTTGCAATCCGCTATTAAACGGGTCATTATGTCTAATGATGATGTATGATGACCAAGGAATGTGACTGGGTGATCAATAGCGTGCTGTTCTTGTAAAAGAGCCCCGCTTGTGGTTACCATTCTTCTCTTTTTCCTGAGTACACCTCCTCTCTTCACCTTCCTCACAAAACAGCCAGCGATGTCAAAGGGAGCTTCCGAACCGTATCGGCTAATGCGGAATATCACGGCAATTACAGGTACAGAGGAAAAAGAAAGTAAAAGAAAGAAGAGAAATAGAGACGCGTCAATTCCTTGACGGACTGCATTTTACAAAAAGCAGCGCTCTCTAATAGTCTCAAGGTGATAGCACGCCTCATGTTCCTCTACGTTGCGTAATCAGGATGATGGTGATCGAAACTAGAAATTGTATTTGTACAGATCAGATATAAAGAGTGGTCCTAGCTTAACATGCTTCATTTCAAATTCCTTGCTGAATTCTACATCGTACTAATCCGAAGTATATTGGTAAAAAATAGAATAATTTACGAGATTCATAAGCATAAGTTCGAAAATTTGAGCCAACGTTTCTGTTATAGGAAATCGATAATGAAGAAAGTAAACATCCTATGTCAATTTTTGATATTTTTGCATTAAAACATGTACACCGGGCAAGTTGGCCGTGTGGTAAGCTGTGAGCTTGCATCCGGGAAATAGTGGGTTCGAGCCCCACTATCGGCAGCCCTGAAGATGGTTTTCCGCGGTTTCCCATTTTCACACAAGGCTGTACCTTAATTAAGGCCAAGGACACTTCCTTCCCACTCCTAGGCCTTTCATATACCATCGTCATTATAAGAACTATCTGTGTCGGTGCGACGTAAAAACAAATTGTAAAAAAACAACAACACATGTACATACTAACAATTTTTTACTTAATCTGTTGCACAATCTTCCTTTGTCAATATTTTCCTCATAATACTTCTTCATACCAGATTATATTTCTAAATCCTATGTCATAGATTGCAATTTAGAATTCGTTTTGTCGTAGAAGGTTTTTATTCTTTACCATCGTTATGTTAGAACAAGACCATAATAATCGCATATGACTATTAAGTATAAAATACAAGGGAATTAACAACGAACTGATTTTTCTTTTTGTTTCTTCTCTTGCTTAATGTTGTTGTAAAATTTGCCATAAACTGGAGAAGTCAGTTGCACTTTTGTTGACCACTGGCAATTTACATGTATACCAGCTGATGTACCAGTGTTTGGCTACACAATTCTAAATTGTATGCAAAATTCTAGGTGAAGTAGTGTAGCCTACACATTTTGAATAATATTTTATTAGATATCTTAGCTCTTAGCGTTACCCCAGGAAAACGACGGGGCCGGACTGAGTGGCACAGACGGTTAAGGCACTGGCCTTCTGACCCCAACTTGGCAGGTTCGATCCTGGCTCAGTCCGGTGGCATTTGAAGGTGCTCGAATACGTCAGATTTACTGGCACCTAAAAGAGCTCCAGCGGGACTAAATTCCGGTAACTCGGCGCCTCCGAAAACCGTAAAAGTAGTTAGTGTGACGTAAAGCAAATAACATTACTAATATTATTATTAAGAACGACGGGGAAGACGCCATACGTCGTTTCTCACGCGTAGGCAGAGTTAGGAAATTTTCATTATAATGGCAGGCCAGTCCCAATCGAGTTGGGCAGTTTTCATCATAATGGTAGACACTCACTCCCCACCTGCCTGTTTTCATCCTCAAAAAGTCTGTCTCGATGGTTTTCCCAAAGCCTTGAAGGATCCACCTACGGGCAGAAAACCATTATGACAGCAAATTTAACGCAATAAAGTGGTTTTAATACGTGTCTGTGTAAGTACAAATGCAAAGGAAAATATATCTATATAAATAAAGTTGTAGGGGGTCCGCTGCCTGTAATTTCGTTTGTTTTGCCAATTTTTCAGATATTTATCCGCTTTAGGTCAACTCATGACCGAATCGGTGGTTTTTATTTTTCGTGTCTCTTTGTTTATCTGTTTGTCCGTTTTTTCCACCATCACGGCGAAACGGCTGGATAAACCTCAACCAAACTTCATATTTAGATTATACTCATCCCGAGGAAGGTTTCGACATGCATATCATTTTAAAATCTTTGAATAGATTTGCTATTGATTTTCTGTAAACTCCGTGGACCGTATGTGAAACGCATCTTCATTATAAACAACTTTCGGTATGTTCATAATGTACCTTACTCTTCAAATGACGGAGAAATTTACTATTTTCTGTGGATATCATGCTCTGCATTGAGTGACCGACAGACCGACAACGAACCTACAGGTTACCATGGCAACGTCTCTAACTGTATGCCAGCAGGGAAGTAACCCATTGCCATTTACGTCATAATTCCTGACTAACTGAATCTAACCCATAAATATAGGAGATACGAGAAAATGTCATAGGACCAACCATGTAGAACACTGAACGAGTCGTCTGATGGTGAATTCCGTTTGTAGGTGCAATTTAATATAGTCTTACTCACTGCATTTACAGTAATTTACGGAGAAATACGTATGCAATGTAGAATGCCGTACCGAAGCACGGGTACATTTGCTAGTCTATATATATTTTATTTTTGGAATATATATGGGATAAACGGCCTGCGTACAGATACCATGCGAAACGGTTCCCTAAAGAACAGTATGTATCCAAGTCATATCGCTAAAATTTATTATAAAAACTTGGAAGATGCTATGAATTAGGAAGGCTACGACTGAGTAAGAGTTAAAGGATCTAACGAACAGTTCGGTGAGATGGTACTTGACGTTTACGACTACTATTGAGCTAATGGAAAGTTCATGAAAAATAAGTACAGTATTCGTAGCAAACTTAATGCACGTCCGAATTTAATACTGTATGCACAGTTTTTGAGTCTGAACTAATGGAACTAATGCAACTTTATGAAAACTAAGTACAGTAGTGAACTATATCATAATATGCTTCAAATTGATTACAACACTGTGGCATAATTTTATTTAAGCGCTCAATATAGTAGCGGGGAATCAAGGAATGAACCATGAATGGCTGTACCATAGGATGTGAAAACCTCGTAGCGATCCGGTAGGAACGAATTCCTCTAGTTGGACCTGAGCCGTAAGCCGTGATGTAAATAATGTAGACCCCAATAGCTGCGTACCCAAGCGCACAACAAACTCTGGAGGGGGTGAAATTTAAACGAGGGGATGTACCGAACACTTGTCACATGTTGACAAACTTCTCTTTTCCAGGGCTGAAATTACCTGAATTTTAATCAATTAATCTGCCATTAAGCTAAATTCCACAGATCTGACACCACACATAACTGAGATTATAATAATATAGTAACAGGAGCCGATAAAATCATTTACTTGTGCTAAACTGAGAGATATACGTATTAACGGAAGCAGCTGTTAACATCTGGCGTGCTCGTACAAGGGAAACGGGACTGTTTGCCGGTGGTTACCCTTGGAACTGGCGACTTCGACGACTATAAAATTTGCCGTGAGAAGGGACAGGGTCTCCTTGTACTTTTGAACGCCAAGTTTGACGTGCCGTGATTCGCGAGCCGACAAGACAATTGCTTTGTGAAGTTTTGTTAAACTAAAATAGAATCGCTGTGATGTAGCTCCCAAGAACTAGTGACGGCAAGCATTTATACGTAATATCTAACGCGTACGCGAACTGTATAATTAACGTGTGTGAGTCGTTCAAAATATAACCGCTGAAAAGGACAGATTGCAACCGGGCCCAGTTCCCTTAATTTAGTACCGCGTGAGAGCACGCTAAGCGGAAAAGTAGATGGTTCTACCTTAACAGTTCCAGATACGACCGGCATCAAAGAGGCAACCATGAAGTATCCAGGAGTTGACACGAGGACCCTCATCCCTGTGCTGTGTACCGTAGTCATTGGCTAAGCAGGCATGACATAGCGGTTATGTGATTCGTCGCTGATGGAGAGGTTGCTGCCAAGCATGTGAAGTGATATCTAGATGCACTAGTTTAGAGCTCAGTTAAACTAGTAAATTAATCTTTAATTGTATGCCAGAGTGGCATTTGTTTTGTTAATTTTAGTAAGGTTAAATATGTTCAGGGCTGCTTGAATGCAAAGTTCCCGAGCTAAGTGTTGTATATATATAAGATGGGAATAAGGGAGAGAATAGGTTAGATATAGCTGTGAGTTATAGTTATTTGTATTTTACTCCTGTGTGTGTTGGTTTCTGATAGAGTTGAATGGACAGATTCTTCACAAAAACCTAATAGGCTGTACGCCATCAGTGTCATAATGTACAAGAGAATCAGACTAGAGACAGTATATGTTAGAATGGTTTTTTTTTTTTGCTTGATGCATGAATTTCAGCTGTGAGGAGACTCAACGGGAGATCTATCAATGTCGAAAATAGAATAAGGTCTTTAAGTGTGGTGGTAAGCGAATTCATGAATGTACCGGGTACTTTTTAGTACCTTTTAATACTGTTTTATGTAGTTATATGCGTGTTTTATCTCTGTGGTTTATTATCTTAAGTAAAGTATGAATGGTGGGAGAAGCTGGTTGGTACCACCAAGAAATGTTTGCGGGAACTTATGGAACAAAAGCAGATTAAGTGAAGAGGGACTGAACACTACAGTCATCAGTCTCTGTGGAAGAGCCTTTAACTCCCACTTCATTTGCCAACAAGGAAGAGTGTCTGTTAACTGTGTCGACGACACCGGAGCCACAAATAAGAACAGATGTGTCTAGAGATGTTCGAACATGTCAAAAAGGTGCAAACAACTTCTTGAAGCACTGGACACTGGCCGCCTGATGCTACCGAGGAGATTCCACAAAGTTCATTATCCACGCAGGGTCACCCTTAAACTTGGGGTTGGTGATATTGTTCTTCTTCAAGAAGACGTACGACTGCGACACATATGGAACAAGACTCACCTACAACAGCTTCGTACAAGAAGGGCGTACTAGTTCGACAACTCATATCTGATGGAGAGTTTATAACTCGTCCTGTTCAGCAGGTCATCTTCCTGTAGGCTGACCAGTTTATGGAGGTGTCGGGGATTCGTAGATCTCAACATAATTCGGAATCATTTCTGAGGTATTCTGAAAACTTTGGGCAGAAATGGAGCATCTTCGAACAATAATGTTTTTTAAAGGCTTGTGCGATTCATGTGGAAGGACGTGGGTTTAGTTCCCCATTATGAAGTCGTAAAAATTAGAAACCACGATATCCTCTTTTGGAGAGGCACTTCAACGTGAGGTTCACTCAGCCTACATCAAAATATAGTATCAAGTTAATCTCTGGGTTCAAGGGAAGCCGAGCATCGAGTTAACCACTCTGCCCGCTTACTGTACCAAGAGCCTACAGCATATACAGCATATTCCCGAAAATTTGAATATCGCGCTTGAACAGGTAGCGGAACCATGTTCTGACACTAAGCGCATCTTGGTGTTTGTTTCAACCATTAGTCCCCCAACTGGCGTCCTCGTAAGTGCATGTGTTTCCGAGTTTCGGTGCTTTCCTTTACGTAACGTTCTTCTTCTTCTTCTCCTTCGGTGAATTTCGAAATGGCTGGTGTTAAGGAGCAAATAATCTGCATTGAGCTTTGCTTCAGGATCAATAAAACTGCGACTGAATGTCGTCGAATTGTAAAGGAGGCTTATTTACGGCCAAAAAATGTACGTCAAATTCGCAGCAGCGTGAAGTCAGTGCTGACAATTATCTTTCTATATTGGTTTTGGTTTTTTCTTGACATTCGAGGAATTGTTCACAAGGAGTTCGTTCCAACGCACGGGAAGTTTTACAAAGACACGTTGAGGTGACTGAGGGCAAAGAGCCTGACATATGGAAACAACGAGGAGCGGAACTGCAACATGACAAGACACCCCCGCATACCTCACTTATTGTGAAACACTTCCTTACAAAAGATAAAGTGACAATGTTGTTCAATACCACTCACTCTCTCCACTACTGTCCCACTAGATTTCTACCTCTTAAACGTAACTGAAAGAGTGGCGTTTAGACTCAATTGAAAATATCCAAGCAAAATCTTAGGAGGTGCTGAATACGCTAAAGCCGGAAGACTGCACTGAGTGAAAACAATGGGAAAAATCACTTGAATCGCTGTATTCAAGCGTAGGTAGACTAATTTGAAGATCAGCGGGCGAGTTGGCCATGCAGTTAGGGGCGCGCGGCTGTGAGCTTGCATGAGGGAGATAGTGGGTTCGAATCTCACTTTCGGCAGCCCTGAAGATGGTTTCCGTGGTTTCCCATTTTCACACCAGGCAAGTGCTGGGGCTGTACCTTAATTAATGCCACGGCCGCTTCCTTCCAACTCCTAGGCCTTTCCTATCCCATCGTTGCGATAATACCTACCTGTGTCGGGGCGACGTAAAGCCACTAGCAAAAATTGAAGATCATATTGGAAATTAGTCCTTAACTTAAATATTCATGTCTTTATGAATCAATACTCGGAAATTCTTGGTAGCATCGCATGCATGTGTGAGTATTTTTATAGTTTCTAGTCTTTCATTTGAGAAATAAAATGGTGTAACTGAAATATCGTGCGTGTGTGTGTGTGATTCTACTCCGTAACTCAACAACATAGATTCACGAAATGCATACTAAACTCTGTCCTGAGCATGGGAGGTATTAGAGACTGGTACTATATCCAAGTGTTAATTATCAGTACATATTTGCTGTGTGGTAATGAGCAACTTACAATGCTGTTAATCTGCTACAATTTCAACAAGATTGGATCTCATTTACAAGCCATGAAGTTTCACTTGCCTTTAAGTAGCTACTTAACAGAGGAATCCGTACGGATAAGGTAATGTGGCATTCACATTAAGCCAAGGTTAATGACTAATTAAATGTAATGTAACGTCAATTATGCTCTTAACATTAAAGAATTTGTAATTAATCGCTAAATAAAGAATGCTTCTGTAGCCAGCATGTAAGGGCAAAGTAGTATAGTGAGTATGGTCGAGCTCTTACACAAAATAAAACTTAGGAGACATTCCATTAAACGAGTAGTTACAAGTGCGCAACCAATCTGAGTGCAGCACTGAAACATACGTACCTAATTCATACATTTCGAGAGCGTTACACACACACACACACACACACACACACACACACACACACACACACACACACACACACACACACAATTAAAAGTTTAGTTGGTTCTCCTGAATCTTCTGACATTGACATTGTCCCCAAAATTAGCAGAATCCCTGACTAGTTTGCCTAAGGCAAATGGGTTGTGTGCCAAAACTGTTCTCATCCATTAATGCCCGGGTGCGTCAACTTCGGTTACGACTTAATCGTGGCAAAATGATGATGATGATGATGATGATGATGATGATTATGATGATACTTGTTGTTTAAAGCGGCCTAACATCGAAGGTCATCGGCCCCCGTGGTAAAATGGATAACTTACCATGGTTAAGTTGGATTCCTGTTGCATCAAGCCAGGTTTTGAAATTTGTGACGTTTTACCACGGTTAAAAGTTAACCGGTAGTGAGCGAGGGGTTAAGCAGCTAACCGACGCTTTAAGGCCTACGTATGCTATATAACCTCACTAGTAAATTGTATCAAAAATGTCATGATCCGAATTAAACGTTGACCGGTCGTGTGTGAGCGATATATACTCACATTGCCTGCATCCAAAGTGTCGTGTTCTTATAGAAATGGATTTGGCACCACATATCTTGAGGATCATGAACAGGGAGAAAGAGACCGTGGCGTCCTTGTTACAATTAATAGGTGACCAACTCGAGTTCGTAACTCATAGAAATAATCCCCTTTTGCTAAGAAGTAATCTGAGTAAGTGAGCAGTTCAGTTTCAAATACACTCTCGTTTGACTTTCCTTTTCTCTATCGGCTGGTACTGATAACATAAACTAAAATAACCAAACAAAATTAATTAATCTTATAATATAAAGGTATGGTAAAAGAACAATCATTATCAAACTATTGTATACAACAAGATATTTAAATAGCATTCGTCCTAGAAATAAGAAGACAGTTTACGGTTCAAGACAAAAGGGGATCATGGGAGACTACTAGCATAAATGAGTGCTTATGGACTAGACAAAAGTGTGACTGAATGGGTGGCTATACTTCTAGAAAATAGATCTCAGAGAATTAGAGCAGCCGAAGCTTTATCTGACCATGTAATAATTAAGAGGGGAATTTCTCAAGGCAGTATTTTTGGACTTTTATGTTTTCTTATATATATATATATATATATATATATATATATAATATATAAATGATATGGGTAAAGAAGTGGAATACGAGATAAGGCTTTTTGCGGATGATTTTATTCTGTATAGAGTAATATAAATAAGTTACAAGATTGTGTGAAACTGTAAAATGACCTCGATAATGTTGTGAGATGGACAGTAGGCTATGGTATGATGATAAACGGGGTTAAGAGTCAGGTTGTGAGTTTCAAAAGTACGAAAAGTCCTCTCAATTTTAATTACTGTGTTGATGGGTTGAAATTTCCTTTCGGGGATCATTGAATTTTTTTTTTTTTTTTTTTTTGCTAGTTGCTTAACGTCGCACCGACACAGATAGGTCTTATGGCGACGATGGGACAGGGAAGGGCTAGGAGTGGGAAGGAAGCGGCCGTGGCCTTAATTAAGGTACAGCCCCAGCATTTGCCTGGTGTGAAAATGGGAAACCACGAAAAACCATTTTCAGGGCACAGTGGGTTTCGAACCTACTATCTCCCGAATACTGGATACTGGCCGCACTTAAGCGACTGCAGCTATCGAGCTCGGTAGGGGGATCATTGTGAGTATTTAGGTGTTAATATAAAGGAAATATATTCATTTGGGTAATCACATAAATAAGATTGTAAATAAAGGGTACATCTCTCTACACATGGTTATGAGGGTATTTAGGGGTTTAGTAAGGATGTAAAGGAGAGGGCATATAAGTTTCTGGTAAGACACCAACTAGAGTATGGTTGCAGTGTATGGTACCCTCACCAGGTTTACTTGATTCAAGAAACGGAAAAAAATCCAAAGAAAAGCAGTTCGATTTGTTCTGGGTGATTTCCGACCAAAGAGTAGCGTCACAAAAATGTTTCAAAGTTTGGGCTGGGAAGACTCTGGAGAAAGGAGACGAGCTGCTCGACAAAGTGGTATGTTCCGAGCTGTTAGTGGAGAGATGGCGTGGAATGACATTAGTAGACGAATAAATTTGAGTGGTATCTTTAAAAGTAGGAAAGGTCACAGTATGAAGATAAAGTTGGAATTCAAGACGACAAATTGGGGAAAATATTCGTTTATAGGAAGGAGAGTTAGGGACTGGAATAACTTACCAAGGGGAGATGTCCGATAAATTTCCAATTTCTTTGCAATCATTTAAGAAAAGGCTAGGAAAGCAACAGATAGGGAATCAGCCACCTGGGCCACTGCCCTAAATGCAGATCAGTAGTGATTGATAGAACTGAAAGCGTAAACAACTGGGAACTGTTTAAATTAGATGACTGTCGAAAGTACCACTGCCTTCTGGTTAAATTAAAGATAAATGACTATATAACTCATCACTGCCTCCTGAATACTATTTTGAATTAGTTCCGAGGGGAATAATAGCGAGAAGAAAAGGAGCGTCAATAAACCGTGGTTTTGAAACCAAGGATTAACACTGGTGCAAGAAGTTAATGACAATACCACGATTTCGTAACGCCTTATATTTACGGAGAATGGCGCACACAGGCATAAGTATTTGGCAGCAAAAGTGGCGTTATTCTTACTTATAGTATCCATACTATAGGTATGTGTAATTTGAAACCACTTTTTTTTTCTCGAAACTAACCTTATCCATCAGAGGAGTATTACTTTTTTTCTTATTGTTAAATTCAAGAAATGCCTCTAAGAAATGTTTGATCGACTGCGTTTTACATATACAGTATATTCGTACTGTGAACATCAGTTAATGAAGAAAACTAAAACAGTGTCACAGTTGTTCAGGAACTGCTGTGAAAATTTATTTCTTTGTTCTTCGCCTGTTAAAACACGCTGTACCTCATCGGTTTGCTACGATTTATCCAGAATATTAATGGACCCCTGTGATTATCCAGTAATATCGAAAGGCGGGAAGAAAATCGTAAGAAAGAATGTTGGAAAAACGTAAAACATTAAAATGAAAGGTAAGTTTGCATCCAACAATAGGCGAATGTTAAAAGTGAGTAGGCTGTTTTTAGACTCGAAGGGATCAATATGTACTTTTCGTTAAATTACGTGGATATTACAAATGGTAACAGTGAAACATTGTAACTAGTATAATTAATTATTCAATAGCTCTTCTAAACCATTTGAATGGATTAAGTCATGACTGACATGCTAGACTAGACGTTAGTAAATCATCTATCATATTCTGTGTCCTTAAGTAAACCTACATGGAGCCTCACTGAATAAATAAATAACAATAATGTTTTAAGTAATATAGTCTGACTTATCACCGTTACTACTAGGTCATATCTTCAATATGATCAATGTTGACTCCAGTTATAACGTCAGAATTCTTACAATTTCCAGTCTATCTTCCTGCAAACAGGAAAATCAGCGAGTGTTTTCAAACGCTTCTCTCAGTACCGTCATGAGACTCGTTAATGTAGCTAGAGGCTAAGTGAAGCAGAAGGCGACGCACTTAATGAGAACACCAGTATGATCGATCACGCCCCTTATCGGAATCGACACTGTGAAAACGAGTCGTGTTCTAAGAGCCTTAGTGAGCGTTTCCGAAACGTAACATCCAGCTTATGGGTTCCACTAATGACTTTACGAAGAGTTCTCGAGCGGTAAGAGCAGAGCATCGTGGTGGTACAGACAGATGAGATGGAAACAGACGTATCTAAGCACTTTTTAATTGCATAAGGGAGGTAATAAAAGATGTATTAATTATAGAAATAGGAAATCATAGGAAGTAAACAGGAAGTTGATGAAGGAAAATGAAGAGAAGAGGATGATCATAAATGTTGCTCCTGCAGACGGTCAGAAGTGGAATGTCTAAATTCATTATTTCTGTTCACGTTTAGCATGTGGAGTTTTTTCGTTTTAAATGTATGATATGAAGAAGAATGGAGATAACTGAAAGGCTTGATGAATAGAGTGCGGCTGTCTTACAGAGGTAGTAAAAGGCTGCTTAATTTACTGGTAAGACCGTAAATTCCCTTCCACTTTTCTAGTTAAGAAATTTAGAAAGAAAAAATTACCCTGAAACAAAAATTAAATGTCTCCGTTTAGAGCTATCCATTTTACATTATTTAGTGTAGAAATGAAAATGAACTTTACACTCCTAGTGGTGTTAAGATTTTTAAATAAAAATTGAATAGGGATTGATAATCATGTTGCTTTGCTCCTTAAAACAACATTTACCACCACTAGAAACTTGGATGAATCAGGAAAAATTATGAAATTGTGAGGTATTATTGGTAGAATGAGAGTAAGGAAACTGAAGGGAGGTGAAAAGGGAGACGATACACCAGGTAAGAAATAATAATATGCTTGAGGATGCAATCTGGACAGTATTACTTCACTGAAGTTCATGAAATTCTTTCTAATAAAGTATAGTTATATTAGTTATTGAAAGGTAGATTAATGAGGCACACAGAAGTATATTAGAATTTAATTCTTAACTATGTCATACTGTTTGAAATACAGTTTGTAGTTTAAATTAAAACAGATGACTGCATGTATCAATGAGGATCACAATAAATTGGTCCTATCTTGATCCTTTGATGACATCATCATCAACTAAAGCGTAATTAAAATAGATTTACTTATGTTTGAGCTTCGTGCTCCCACTGGTTTTGTAACATCTCTGTTGTAGTGCCACCATTCTGGACAGCCCACGACTTTCGTCAGGACTCATTGGAAAGACAAATCAGTAACAGTATTCACTTGTCTAACCGAACTGGTGCCCACCTTCATGGTGAAGAGGTTAACGTGCTGGCCTTCGATTCAAGTGGCCCTGGGTTCGATTCCCTGCAGGGTCGAGGATTTTAACCTTAGTTAATCCCTCTGGCTCGGGGACTAGGTGTGTATGCCCCATGTTCACAGTCCATTCGAACTTGCACCAGGCCTCTCCGGAGGTCATACACCGTCATTATCCATCCATCTGTTAAAGTCGTTCCCATGGTCTACTGTCATCAACCTTTCCTTTCATGATGAATAAAGTATCTCCAGGTCGTCTCGTAATTTATCCAAAGAACTGGAGCATTCTTGGACTTAAGCTCGTGAATTATAGACGCATTGATTCCTCTTGTCCAAGGCACACGTAGCATTCTATGCCAGCACCATATTTCAAAGCTATTGACCGTTTTTTCTTTTTCTTTCAGAAGCCCTTGCGGCCCGTACTTGTATAGATGATGCAGGATTTTAGACTTATACCGTGTCAAGAAAACAGGGCAAACTCTTTACACTTCGCAGTTTTTCGAAGATGGTTGACGCCAAGTTATACTGTCTCTTAAAACAATAATTACCACCATCACCACAATCACTTTCTCCTTCTCTCTTCCTCAAAATTTCCTATGTCAGTGATTGTTTAATCAAAGAATGGAAGCTGTACTTCCTCTTTAAAATAAAATTGCACTCACACCACCATTTGAAGACATGAAGGGGTAAATGTCAATTGTTCAATAGCTGTGCTTCACCGAAAAAAAAAACCATTATCAGCTGATTTATTAATAGCAATCTGTCTGTAAAATAACATGTAGTGGTTTCCTATAATATAACATTCAGAAAGTACTGTCGGTAAGATGCGCTAAGATGACTCTTACTGCTTATAGAATGGCACTAAATGAAGACAGGTGTGGACAGGTAGTGAAGTCATTATCTGCTTTAATTTACTGCTTGTCCTAATGAGAAGGGCGCTCGTTAAATGGTTGGTAGCCACAGCCTCCAGGAAGTGAACATTAAGGGGACAGATGATGATGATAGCCTAATGCATTCTACCTTCCACTGAACATACAAGAGGAAGTTTTTGTCGTATCTTCTCTAATCACCCAAATACATCAAGATCTAAAAAGAGTGTAAATTGAAAAAAAAAATCATGAGAGAGTTGTAAGAGCCGATAAAAATTTTGTTTAGTGTCATACGTGGATCCAGAGTGACCGTGCTTATCAGGTTCGTGTTCTTACTAAGTGGCAACTCTCAAAAGAACACACTGGAATTAGAAAATTACGACTATTTACACAAATTTACCGTTGTAATGCTTTACATCTCAGACTTTTGTGAAATATTTTGCAGCATTCTTGTAAGTCGTCGTCAACATCATCATCATCATCATCATCCTCATCATTTTCCCCTTCCTGTAGACTGTTCAATTCTTCCCTTCGTCACATGCAGTCCTCATCCAAATTGGTTCCGAAATCCGCTTCAGTACATCAGACAATTTTCTCTCCACAGCCCCGACCTGGGATTCAATGATTACCATTTTCTGGACCTTCGGAGAGGCACCTGTATGGTAAGCGATTCAACGAAGATACATGCCATGATGTGGGTTCAGGTAATGGACGCAGATTTCTTCCAGGGGAGCATCGATGCCTTGGTGTACCGTTAGAGCGACTACATGGAAAAGAATGGTGACTATGTGTCCGTGTTCTACTTCTGTGTATTCTCATAATTATCTGTATGTGAAGTAAAGCTCCATAAGGAGCACCTTTGTACCTTCTTTACACAAGAATTCTCCAGTGCCACAATATTGTAATTATTGGATTAATTTGATATCTTAAAAATAATTAAAGTTTTATCAACTGTCCGTGACTAAATGCGTGTAGGCATTGATGGACTAAGATCACTCTGATCAGCTGTGCATTCGTTTCCTTTCTGTTCCTATACACAGTACGCCTACACTAAAAGTACGCATGAAGCAATCCAATTTATGCTGCACTGGAATTGTTTTACGGAGATTTTTGGAAATGTCATTTAACTTCGGTTGTTTCTTTATAACTATTAAACAATTAACTAATTTCATATTAAGTTTATCATTACATTTGGGTTTGTTTTTAACTCCTGTAGAACAGAGAGTCAAAATTTTGTAATCTATATCCTTTTCCGTATACACTACGCTTTCATTTGTATAAACTTATTAATTACAAAAATGAGGATAGTTTCTATGTTGGAATTGAACACTTATAACGTACACATATATATACTCTGGGCACTGATGGGTTATGCCAGCTATGAGCATGGCAGATATTTGCGGGCATGGGTTGAATTTCACATGCGCTTGTCTGGATAGCACCGAGCTGAAACCTTAGGAATAGAATCGAAAAACGTTAGCTCAGAAGCAGAGTTTCTAGGCTAAAAATTGTGGTATCGAACCCTGGAAGAGTAGGTTGCCATTTAAACCACGACATAAAGTTTGTCTGTTGAATGGTCAGCCTTGAACTATTTCATCAGTATCTTACAAATTATTGCGAATTTCTAGAAATTCCTTCGTTGAAGCTTCAGCTAACATAGATTTTGTGCTATCGTACCTCTAAATAATCAGTAAAAAAACAAAGCGATCTTCGTCAGGTCTCGAAAGGCCCTTGGAGGAATAGAAGTTAAAGGTTTCCATCATCTGCCACATCGACTTGTCCTCAGATATTAACTTAGTACTCATTTCTGACGTAGGCTGAGTGAGCTCTAGGGCCATGTGTCTCTCCGTGAGTGGAAGTATCGTTTCTAAGTAACAATAAGTAATAGCAGATCAGAATAGTACTTTATTTTATATTACTGTAGAAGAATGATTTTAATGTAAATGTATTTCATCACTGCATAATTAGACTCTAATTATGCTCTTAAATATTTACCACAAAAAACATTTCTCCCGCTCCAGAGTTAAAAGGCTTTAAATGCGAGGGAAAGGTACTTAAAGAAAAAACATGTTTTAGGGGAAAATTCCGGCACTCAGTATTTCTGAACTTGTGTTCTAAAGAAAATAGAATAAATCTATACTTTTCTGTCACACAAACCTCAGTTAACAGAATATGTTCTCTAAGCGAGTTGGCGACGCGGTTTGAGCCACGTAGCCGAGAGGTTGCATTCGTGAGATAGTGGGTTCGAACCCCAATGTCGGCAGCCCTGAAGTTTTTGTCGTTTTCCATTTTCACATTGCCCTATCCCGTGATCACCTTAAGGCCTGACTGTGTCGGAACGACGTAAAAAAAGAAAATAACAAGAATATATACATGTCTGAAACGAAAAAGTATGTCTTCCTTTGCTTTATGGTCGCATTTGATATATTCCCGACATTCAAAATAAGACTCTATTTATCATATTTTCATTTAACACGTGGTTTTTATGAAATTTTTTCATCCACTTCTAAGAACCACTTTGGTCATTGGCTATTTCAATATACTTCATTATTTTTCTTCACAACACATACTAATAATTAGCCTGCAAGCAAATCCTTACAAGAAGACTTGCTCAATATTAGTTAATACAGCCTCTTATGCACTCCATAAGCATGGAATGGATATTTAATTCAGTTAACGGTCCATCTGCATAATTTGCAGTTCTCGTTAAAATATTACTTCCGTTGGTATGATAGGCGTTTCGCACAATTATACTGAACATTTTCTTCGGTATCTCCATTACCAACAGGTTTCTCAAGCATGGCTAATACAGTAGATATTGTCTATACTTGGCAGATGGATATCGTGATAATGACTGGGTGAAGGCATTAAGTGATTAAATCCTAGGTAGGGTGCCATCTATCGATCAAGTACGGGTTAACAATCCTCACTCGTGAGACTCAATTTCTCTTACTTTCCAGGAACAAAATGTTTAGAGTGGTAGTGAAATTCATTTTCATCTAACCAGAAGTGATGCGCGATCCCAAGGATAGATTTATTTCCTCTAATTTAGCTCTTAATCAGCTCACATCTTCGTTAAACTTGACCCAAATGAATAGGCCTATATTTTTCTTTTGATTCGTTATGCCCAACTAAGCAGCGCGTTTGAACTTATTTATTGTAATATATCTTCTCTTCTTCCCAGCATATCGTCATTCGTTCACTGAGTTTCTTTCTGCGTTTTTATCTGCATATTTATATTTCCTTACTATGCTTCTAAATTTTGATCAATCTTGAATGGTTTCTTCGGTAATAACAATTTCTTGTAGATATTCGTTTATTTCCACTAACCAGATGCGGGTTTTCAGTGTTTTTCACGTTTAGAATTTACTTTGTCAGCTTGCTGTTCTCTGTTCTTGTGTGTAATATGTAATCACATTTTTAAATATATATGTGTTTCTTCAGTGATTTGATAATTTTCCTGTGTTTTCCTGTTAATCCAAATTTCTATTTTCTTCCTAGGATATTTCTGAGAAAATGCCTCCCTTGATTTTCGATGTACAGTGGAACCTTGGATTGCGAGCATAATTCGTTCCGGCAACATGCTCGTAATCCAAATCGCTCGTATATCAAAGCAAATTTTCCCATAAGAAACTATTGAAACTCGGATGATTCGTACACAACACAAAAACATTTATTCGCATAACATTTCTAAAACAAAATATAACGTAAAACAATTAAACTACACTTTACCTTACAATAGAATCATTGTTGGTGTGAGGGAGACGAGAGATGACATGAGAAGAGTTACTGTGTAGCACGAATTTCACTAACGGAATCACTGCTATCGGTTGGCTCATTGGAAGTGTTTTCTTTTCGTGCAACTTTAACGAGGAACCTGTCCAATGACTGTTGATTTTGCCTCTTTTTGAGGATTTCACGAAAATGTGACCTTGCATTGTCATTGAACAGATTCATCCACTTCTTCCGACCGAATTCCTTTTTAGCCTTCTTTTCGTTCACAGGGCCCATCGTTGCAGAACAGTTATATCACAGATGGCAGAAACAAAACATGTACACTCGTACGGTGTTGACTATGCGAGCGAGGCACGCCTAGCGATGGGCATTCCGAATGAAAACTGTTTGGAGAAGCCGAAATGCCTGAATTTAGATCTGCATGAGTTATTTTACCTGCCGATGAAACTACCGACACGAGGCTGACGTATTTGAACCCTTTACCGTCCAAGGCACTCAATCCAGCTGGTTGTTGTTTTTATTCCTCGTACGAGTTTTGAAACATAGATTTTAACAGCTTCGGAAACTAAACGTGTATGAATTACTGGTAACCTGTATAATTGTAATGCTAATTATTTGTAAGGGATTAAATAAATAATAATCAGCTACTGTGCTCGTACATTTTAGTTTGACGCCATTTAGGCTGCCTGCTTGTCAATTTCGACGTATTTTACTCTATCGGATGGCAGAGTAAATCGGATCTCTGCTAGGCAATCAATGGCTGAATTTTAATTAATTCCGTCGAGTGAACACCAAATGTGTCAGCAGAGATTTTGAACATACCGATGGATTGTCAAATGGGCATTTTTCTGTGCTTTAAAAAACTAACTACTGCTGCAGGGAATGAACCCGCGATCTTCAGATCTGGAGGATGACATTATACTACTCATCGTCACCATAAGACCTATCTGTGTTGGTGCGACGTAAAGCAAATCGTAAAAACAAAACAAAACAAAAAACAATGGGATAGGAGAGGGCAGGAAGCGACCGTAGTCTTAATTAAGGTACAGCCCCAGAACAAAATAACATCTTCGGGGCTGCCGACAACGGGATTCGAACCCACTCTCTGTCGAATGCCAGCTGACAGCTAGAGCCTGCGCAGATGTACAAAATATTATCAAGCATCCGGTCTGCATCCGCACTTCCTTCATCCACACACGCATCCGCGAATGGTTATCCACGATTGTAGCCGCCACGGCGGCCAGAGCCGCACGACTGGGGTCGCCAAATACGTTGGCGACAACAGCCGTAAGCGACGGACACGTGGGGTGTTTTCTTAGACACGACTCCAGCCGCCAGTCGCGCAGTCCAGTTCGTCAGAAATGGACGAGAACACAGGCGATTTCGTTAGTGACAGGGCTCTCCTTGACATTTTAATGGAAGAAGAAGACGACGAAACATTGTTAATGTGGTATCTCGCCCGAAAAGAAAGTCAGCTATGAGAAAGGTTGCTATAACATTTTAATTAATAGGGATCTTTTAAGTGATGAGACAAAGTTCAGGGATTGTTTCAGACTGAGTGTTAGTCAGTTTAGTTGTATTCTCGAACTTATAAAAAGTGCAATTTTGAAAACCCCGTGCAATCGGTACAAAAAGCCCATCAACCCAGCTGAGAAACTTGCACTCACTCTCAGGTACGGACATTTTAATCTTATTTTAACAATGTTCAGCTCAGATAAATATTTTTACAGTATGACATAACGATTAGTAAATTTATGGTCGTAATAGACATGAACAAGGTTTTCCTTTTTTGCTAGTGGCTTTACGTTGCACAGGCACAGATAGGTCTTAATGGCGACGATGGGATAGGAGAGGCCTAGGAGTTTGAAGGAAGCGGCCGTGGCCTTAATTGAGGTACAGCTCCAGCATTTGCCTGGTGTGAAAATGGGAAACAATGGAAAACCATCTTCAGGGCTACCGACAGTGACATTCGAACCCACTATCTCCCGGATGCAAGCCCACAGCTGCGCGCCGCTAACCGCACGGCCAACTCTCGCAGTAAACTTCAAGTTTAACAAACCCGCAACTTAACTGACTGACACGACATTAATTGCACTAATATGTTAATTATTTACATACTTAGTTGGACATGCCATTCCATAGTTGTAATTTCGTGAAAGCGGATATAATTTAATGTATGCAGTTGCAAAACTGTCTAGCGTAGGCTTACTACTACTAATCTAGGAAATGAAAGAATTAATAAAAACGCATACAAATGATAATGCAGAGTGGGATTTACATTTTATTTAAAAGTACATATTACACTATATATGCATTCCTATAAATTATAACCCAGTAAGCTTGACGAGACAGCTCGGCTTATAGCGGCCATTGGTTGACAGAGGAAAATGCTTGCGGAGGAGATGTTGAGCAATAGTCACTTCCTTGATTTGAAGGAGCCGGTGAAGGTGACGATGCATACAGAGAAGGGCTGAAATGAGATGGAACATGACCTGTTTTCATATTTTCATTTTTCACCTGTAGCTCCATTACAATATTACAAATTCTTTTCTTTGCTTCAGCCAGTAGGGTGGGGTGGAATTTCTTCGCGGACATGGCCATGCTTCTAAAAAAGACATCCGTATCGTCTTCATTACTAGACACCATTTGACGTTCATGTTTCCATTCTGCGAATACTCTGTCCCTATGAGACTGCCCTTTTTTTCGAGCATATTAATTTTGGCATGGTCTTTTTAAGTCTTTTGGCCTTGGTTGAAGTTATGCCTTGTTTAGTCGTAGCTTTCTTGGTCCGACCACTGGCATTTAATTCTGGTACACAGGACATTGAAGGTTCATCTCGTTCTTTTTCTATACTGCCATTTGAGGCTTGCCGCACCTGATCGGAATGAGATACACCTTCCATATTATCGGCTGCCACCCCTGTTCCAGTGGATGTGTCTTGTTCAGTCACGTGTGCATGGGTCTGCCATGAAATGTTACTCATGGATCCGAAAGAAATATTATGTTGTCAGATGTCAGCTCTCACTGGGATGTCAGATAGTGCCTATCACTGGTAATTTCATACCTACGTTTTATGAATTTTAATTTGTTTATATACTTACTCTCTTTCATATTGTGTATCCTCCAAGAAGTTAAGGTGATCTTGAAGAACCCATTTCTTTGGCTTTGCTGATGCGTCAGACCCTGTTCCAAGCTTTCTGTCTCTCATATTTCTTCTATATATGTCACGAATGTTCCGCCACCTCTTCTTGCATGCGTCAACTGGAAAACCCCAAAAGTCAAATTGAAATCAAAGTAAAATACTAAGAAGAGCACCTAATCACTTTTTTATTTTGTTTTATTTGCAGGTTTATGGCCACCGGAGAAACTTTTACATCTTTAGCATTTTCTTTCGAGATCTCTAAAGGATACATTAGTATAATTGTGGAAAAATTGCTGACTGTCCTTGCCGGCAAACTTCCCGCTGTGTTCTTACAGCAGCCTTCGAAAGATAAGCTACTGGAAGAGTCAAATGAATTTTTGGAACAAATGGAACTTCCCGCATTGTGTAGGTGCTATAGACTGCAAGCATATACGGATGAAATGCCCACACAAATCGGGCTTTCTGTATTTCAATCATCATGAGTACTTCTCAATAGTTGATGCTAAATACAAGTTTATCCTAGTGGAAGTTGGTTCGTATGGAAAAGAGGATGATAGTAGAATTTTTCAGAAATCAAAAGTAGGCCATTTACTGAAACAATCGAGTTTCTACCCTCCTTCGACTAACCTGCCAGAGTCTGACATTGTGACACCGTACGTCATAGCTGGAGATGAAGCTTTGCGTCTGGCCAAGCATATGATGAAACCCTACTCGAAGAATGAAGTGAGGCAAGATTTGGAAAAGAGGATTTTCAATTACAGAGTATGTATAGCTAGGAGAGTATCAGAAAACAGTTTCGCACTTCTAGCTCAAGTATTTAGAGAGTTCTATTCGCCAATCGCATTGAAAGTGAACACGTGTGACAAAGTGGTAACTGCAGCATGTTTCCTTCATAACCTACTTAGAGATTAAGTGTTAAGGTGTTAATTACAATAAAATGGTTTAAGAGACCAGTACTTACTTTCAGTCATCTGATGATGATTTTCATCATGTTTAGCGGAAACTAATCGAACTCCCTTTGATTTTGCGGAAGGGGAGTCGGAGTTGGTTTCGGGATTTAATGTCGAATATAGAAGTGGTGGATTTGCATTAATTTTTTTAATGCACTTCTTGAAAAAACAGGGAAACATATTACCGACAGGACAAAACAATAGCACTACCCACTGAAAATTTAATTCCATTCACACCTCGTGGCGGTTATGCACAATTAGAAAGTTTCCAGATCCGACAAAACTTCATAAACTACTTTACATCCAATGAAGGATCTGTACCTTGGCAATACCAACGTATTCTGACAACCGATATTAAGTAGTTTATTTGAATATTAAGATGTCATTTTAATTGAAACAAGAAAACCATTGTTTACCATTTGAAAAACTTTAAAATTGATAACTCTTTTGGGAACTCATTAATTTAGTTTACAATTTAGAATATATTAACACTCATTATAATAACGAAGGAGCTATCGTTACGTTATTGAAATTCGTAAACTTACCATTTATTGTCATTTTTTTACCAATCTCATCCCAAACATTGCCTCGTACAGATCCTTGTACTGCGGGTGCTTTAAATCGTACACACATTTTTTTTCCATTTTTTCCACAAGGTTATTTCATTCCTACCCTATGGGTAGGCGGGCCATCAGCTACACAAAGTAGCTCTTAGGCCGTGTACAATAAACATATGTAAGAGAAAATCGAATGTTTAGTCGCATGTATAGACATATATAAGTGAAAAGCAGGAGTATAACGAATTAGGATACACAGTTAGACAGATATGTACAGAATAGGAGGACAAAATTATGAATATACATGAATATAAAGAAGATGGAAGAAAAGTCGGTTGAATAACGGATGACATAGAGTTACAGATATTGAGCTGGAGTAATGAGCACGTGTGATAGGAAGTTGGTGGAAGGAGGAGGGTAGTGCTGTGATAGAAGGTAGTACAGTGTTGTGGTCATGTTGGTGACGGAAGTAGCGAGTAAACGGAGAAGGTCCAAGATCGGGAGGGGCGGTAGGAAATGAATGGGCGGCGGAGCGGTGACGTTAAGGGGTGGCGGCGGTGGAGTCGGCGGCGGGACTGGTGATGGGCGAGAAGAAGGGCGTGGAGAAGAAGAACGGACAGGGCGGGGTGGGGAGCGGGAAGGTTCTACTCGATAAGTTCTTCCGCGGAGACGGACGCCAGTGGAGATCAGTTGGTCAACTGCGGCGGTAGACGAGAGCTGAAGACGGACCATGAACGTTGGGCCTTGATCGTTGAAGATCCGGAACGCTCGACGGACCTGAACACCAGCCAGTTGAAGTTCGGTCTGGATATCCTGTTCTGGGATGGCCGGGTCGATGCCACGGATGACGCAGCTCAGAGACGGTGGGAGAGGTAGCGTTGCTGCGTCGGATGTGGATCCTTGGCGAGCATGCGGAGCCGCAGAGGTGGCAGCTGAAACGGTGACAAGGGGTAGCACTGGACTCGGGAGAGAGACAGGTAGGGAGATAGGTGAAGTAGACATGATAGGAGAGGAGTGGCTAGTCGTGGTAAGGACGGGCGAAGTAGTTAAAGGAGTGGAGGCAGAAGAGGTGAAGGTGGGAGTGGCCCTGGTAAACGTAATGGAGGTTGGGGGTGGTGGGGATGTCGTCGGGCGAGAGGAACGTGGTTGAACAGTGAGAGGGGGGTCCATAATGGAGCGCAGGTCACGGATGATATACTCGGGAGTCGGATCCACCTCGTGCCGGCGACCGGAGATGATGGCGCCAGCGGTGATGAAGTTCTCCACTTGGGCCTGTTCCCGGAAGAAGGCGAAGACGTCCGGCGAAGGCTGTCCAGAAGATCTGTCCTGTAGCCTTGCAACTTCCCAGATCGAGTGGCCGTGTCCATCAACTTCATTACAAATGAACCAGTCCGTGAAGGATGTGTCCACGCCTTTGATGAGACAGGTGTACATGGCGAGGGATAGGCGACAGCCAACTAGGCGTCTGCCCGTTTGATTGTTCTTGGGCCGACTGAGCAGAGAAGAGCGCCACCCAGCCGAAAAAATAGCGTGGAGATGTGAAAAACAGTTGTCACCGAAGCCCTGTTCGTAGTGTGACCGTGTACACACATTTATGCTCGGAAACTACAGTAAGTGGCAAAGAGCTATATCATGCGAGTGACTGAACACTCCCTCGAAATTTCGTTGCTTCGACATCGTAACCAAAGTCGATAATTAACTACTACACAACAAATTCTTATATCAACTGTCGCAACGACTGCGGCCGCCAGCACTGCTCACTGCACCAGTGTGGCTGTGGCGGCTCAAGCCGCAATCGCCGCGAGTCACAAGCCAAAACTCAAACTGCGCATGCGCGGAGGGGGAGACTGCTGTCGTCGTGCAGCTAGAATCTCACCGTTAAACGAATAGATCTGTACAACAGGCTTGAACCTGTCACCAGACCGTCTACAGTCACAGGTTTATGAGGGATTTCCTCTAGCGATAACTACCAACGTATTGAGCGTTTCCCTTTCGGAAACCTTGTTTCTTCGTTCTACTAATTGTGGGTAAGAGCCAATTCGGCTTAGGTCAGATTTACGACTATAGGGTCTCAAGTCTCTTTATATGTTACACTTCTCCCATACCAGTGCCAAAGGTTGCCTAACCACAAGCAAAAATAACAAAAACTAAGATTATAACTGAGTGAGAATCAATAAACATTATTTGCCAGGCTGAGGGCTTCAGACGGTTGAGGCGCTGGCCTTCTGACTCGAACGTGGTAGGTTAGACCCTGGTTCAGTCCGGTGGTATTTGAAGTTGTTCAAATACGCCAGCCTCGTGCCGGTAGATTTACTGGCACGTAAAAGAACTCATGCAGGACCAAATATCGGCCCCTCGGCGTCTCCGAAAACTGTAAAAGTAGTTAGTGGGACGTAAAGCAAATAACATTATTATTATTATTATTATTATTATTATTATTATTATTATTATTATTATTATTATTATTATTATTATTATTATTATTATTACTTCATTATTTAGAAATTATCAGCATTACCACCCATACAATTTGCATCCCCCAAGACACTAACTTCGCGGATATCCGCTTCCGTACAGAGGCTCTACTCATAGCTACGTGACCAAACCGCGCGACCACTTGCTCGGGAGGTATCTTTGTAAGGTGTAGTGTGCAGAGATAGGAATCCTCGCTTAAAACTAATTGTTGGAACTGGAGGATACACCCTCCAAATGCTGATTGTGTCGGCGAGTGAAAATGAACGCCCATAATAATAATTTCGAATCGCTATTTCTAGCCGAGTGCAGCCCTTGTAAGGCAGACCCTACGATGAGGGTGGGCGGCATCAGCCATGTGTAGGTAACTGCGTGTTAATGTGGTGGAGGATAGTATTATGAGTGGTGTGTGAGTTGGGGAGATGTTGGGGACAACACTAACACCCTTCCCCCGGGCCACTGGAATTAACCAATGAAGTTTAAAATCCCCGACGCGGCCGGGAATCGAACCCGGGACCCTCTGAACCGAAGGCCAGTACGCTGACCATTCAACCAACGAGTCGAGGACATGAAGGGTCATCAAAGGCGTTAAATTAAAAGATTACGTAGGCCTCGCAGACCTAATACCATGAAGATCGGAAGACCCCAATAGTTTCCAAAAAACAAAAAACAAAAAAATAGATCGGATAGAAAATATAAAGTCCTAGGTAATAGGTGGGTTGATGGACAGTGGCGAATGAGACCAAATTAGGATTTGTACAGCAAGACAGAACCTCTCACAGCGTCAATTAAGAAGAGACGGCTATTATTTTACGGTCATCTCTTGAGGATGACCGATGGTCGGCTAACAAAAATAATATGGAATTTTATTCAATCTAAGGCAACAAGGCCGAGATGGTTCCAGGAATGCGAAAAAGATCTGATGCAGATTGGTATTTCAGACCAAGAAATTCATGACAGGAGCACATTCAGAAGATTGGTGAACAACTATCAAGGTTTCCAAATGGCATCAACTTCCAGAAGACGGAAAGGACCTTTGTCTGATGAGCATAAACAGGCACTCGTCGCTGGGCTCAGAAGATACTGGCAGGAAGTCAAAGCCGGAACAAGAACAAGACCTAGACACTGAAATGAAGTTGGTTGTTACCACGCAGTCCATAGCGGCTCAACTCAATGTATATTTAAAAAAAAATAATAATAATCGAGTAACCTGGCACGAGTAAGGTGTAAAGGATGCCTGATTCATGTATGAGGATCGTGGTCGTTAATCTACATTTCCAAGTTGAGAGTTCCTAGGGGACCTGTCTGAATATGGATTTGTGTAGTGGTAACTGAGCCAGCCCCGCCGTTTAGGGTAGCGAGCTTGTCTCTTACCTGGAGGCACCGGATTCAATTACAGGCCAGGTCAGGAATTTTTTCCAGATCTGAAAGGTGGTTCGAGGTCCACCAGCCCACTTGAAAACAAATGAGCTATCGGACGGTGAGATAGCGATTCTGATCTGGAAAGCCAAGAGGATACGTTGCGCAGACCCCTCATCACCTTATAATCTGTGTAGGTCTTCGTGCTGAGCAGCGGTCGCATGGTAGGGCAAGGCCCCTCAGAGCTGGAGTGTCATGGCGTTTGTTTTGTGTACTGACAAATTGCTATGTACCAGATGAATAAAGAAGTAATGTAATAGAGACCCACAAATCTCCCAAGATCAAACTCAAAAGTCAGTCAAAATCAAAAAAGATGTAAATTTACAAGAAATTGCTTTAAAATTCGAAGTAGGAAGGAGGAAGTGGTGTAGCTGTTAGTATGATTAGTTACTAACCCCGGAGGCCCGGTTTCGATTCGCGGCTCTGCCACGAAATTTGAAAAGTGGCGCGAGAACTTGAACCGGGTCCACTCAGCCTCGCAAGGTCAACTGAGTAGGGCAATTGCTGAGATAGTACCTAACTTAAGGGCCCTGCCGCCCTCTTCCTTGGCTATCCCTTCCAATCTTCTCATCCCCACAAGGCATCTATTCAGCATAGCAGGGGAGGCAGCCTGGGTGAGGTACTTGTCCTCCTCCCCAGTTGTATCCAGACCCAAAGTCTCACGCCCGTCAGACGGGATCCCTCGCTGAGTCCGGGGGTAAAACAACCTTGTGCGGTACACGGATGAAGAAAGGAAGAAAGAAAGAAAGAAAGAAAGAAAGAAAGAAAGAAATAAGGTAATAAAGGCTTTTCCTTGAAAGTACAGAAAGGGGAGTGTTTTGAGTTCCGTGTTTGCTTGTGAGAGTAACAACTTATCGGGTTCAATCTTAAAATGCCGGAACCGTGTTTCGAACACTTGACTTTTGGCACACACACTTCCTTGTTTTTAGCACCGTGAAAGCGAGGTGCTAATAGAAATTCCGCGATGAGTGTGGTCTTTGTTTCTGCTCACGGACCGTGGAGGTATCATTAACTAACGTGATGGGAGAATCCATCACAATTATCAAGAATCTAACAGCACCATTTTGAGGTGTGTCAAGTATCTACTGCTACTGCACTTCACTTTATAAGTACATTGTGATCACAGACAAACGTTTCTAACAGTTCTGAAAAGAAAAATAATACTTGTTATCTGTTGACTGGACAGAGTAGCAATGTGTTGTTTGTCGTGAATGGATGTATTGAGGTGCATAGAATATGGTTCGAAGTCGAAATGAGACAAATTTTAATAGTAGTCAGTCGAAGCAGTGCCAGGTTGAGTGGCTCAGACGGTTAAGGCGCTGACCTTCTAACCCCAACTTGACAGGTTCGATCCTGGCTCAGTCCGGTGGTATTTGAAGGTGCTCAAATACGACAGCCTCGTGTCGGTAGATTTACCGGGACTAAATTCCGGCACCTCGGTGTCTCCGAAGACCGTAAAAGTAGTTAGTGGGACATAAAGCAAATAACATTATTATTATTAGTCGAAGCAGTAGCTTCGAACAAGGAATAAAAAGTGAAACTAATGATAAAAGAAACGAGGGAAAAGTAAGCGGAAGGTCAAATATTTGCCTACCGAGCTCGATAGCTGCAGTCGCTTAAGTGCGGCCAGTATCCAGTATTCGGGAGATAGTGGGTCGAACCTCACTGTCGGCAGCCCTGAAGATGGTTTTTCGTGGTTTCCCATTTTCACACCAGGGAAATGCTGGGGCTGTACCTTAATTAAGGCCACGGCCGCTTCCTTCCCACTCCTAGCCCTTCCCTGTCCCATCGTCGCCGTAAGACCTATCTGTGTCGGTGCGACGTAAAGCAAGTAGCAAAAAAAGAAAAAAATCATTTGCCTTTACGCGTGACTATGCCCGATGATCACAGGCTCGTTCCACTCAAGTTCACTAATCGGATAGGCCCTTCCTCTCACGTTCAATCCTTTAGAAACTGATATAACTGTTTGGATATAAAGCTAATATTAAATGGCGTATAGCTTTTAGTGCCGGGAGTGTCCGAGGACAAGTTAAGCTTGCCATGTGCAGGTCTTTAGAATTGACGCGTCGTGGTGAGAATGAAATGGTGATGAAGACGACATATACACCCAGCTCCCTTGCCAGCGGAATTAACCAATTATGGTTCAAATTCTCGACCGTGCTGAGAATCGAACCCAAAACCCATGTGGCCAAAGGCCAGCACGCTAACCATTTAGCCATGGAGCCCATATGGAAACAAAGAAAAGAAATGAAAATTTCATGGAATTGTAAACAAATCGTGAAATGTAGCCAGTCTCAGTAAGGCTAACAATACCGCAAAACAACACTTACATTGAAAATCCACAGCCTGTTTCCAGTCACTCGACTGGGTCAGTAATGGAATGAATGAAGCCTCATCTAGCGCCGAAGATAGACACTGTGCCGGCTGTCGAAGCCTGTCGCACTCCTCTGGGGCAATAATTAATGAGTGAATAATGACTGACAGATGAAATGATAATAAAGGGTACAACTGGAATAAAAGATGATAGGGAAAACGGAGTTCCTGGAGGAAAACCTGTCCCGCATCCGCTTTGTCCTGCACAAATCTCACATAGAGTGACCGGGATTTGAACCACGGAACCCAGCGGGGTGAGGCCGGGGCGCTGCCGCCTGAGCCACGGAGGCTCAGCACTAACATTATGAAGCATAATAATAATCCACCATTGGGCCGTGGACTTGCGAAGAAATATTTCTGAAACATTGTACCTCGGAAGTCGGGCTGTATAAAAAAGTAGTATTGGAATACTTTTTCACCTGAGATATTTAAATACACTAAATGAAATACCCGCTCTTCGTACAGATTTATAAGTAAGAAGTTTGAATTATAAATTCACTAAATATGAATCCTAAACCTTTATAAGACTACACAGTGTTAAAAAGATAGGAAGCATGTAATATCATACAATACGATAATGCAAGAGGTAGAATAAATTAATACACTACAGCTCAGAGCAGTTCTCAGATAAGGATAAGCACGCTTAGCACTCTCAACAACACAACTGTAGCCTCCAAAAGCTTTCCGCAGAATGGCGCACGAATTCTTTAGGCAGAACAACGACTGTCCGCCTCTGTGGTGTAGTGGTTAGTGTGATTAGCTGCCACCCCCGGAGGTCTGGGTTCGACTCCCGGCTCTGCCACGAAATTTGAAAAGTTGTACGAGGGCTGGAACGGGATCCACTCAGCCTCGGGAGGTCAACTGAGTAGAGGTTGGTTCGATTCCCACCTCAGCCATTCTGGAGGTGGTTTTCCGTGGTTTCCCACTTCTCTTCCAGGCAAATGCCGGGATGGTACCTAATTTAAAGGCCACGGCCGCTTCCTTCCCTCTTCCTTGTCGAAACCTTCCTATCATCCCATCCCTTTACAAGGCCCCTGTTCAGAATAGCAGGTGAGGCCGCCTGGGAGAGGTACTGGTCATCCTCCCCAGTTGTATCCCTCGACCCAGAGTCTGAATCTCGAGGACACTGCCCTTGAGGTGGTAGAGGTGTGGTCCCTCGCTGAGTCCGAGGGTAAAGCCAACCCTGGAGGGTAAACAGATTAAGAAGAAGAAGAAGAAGAAGAAGAACGACTTTCGACTGATGATGACAAACATGGCCTCACGAGACCCCTACTTACGTGTGAAATGAGAAGCCCATTCATTAGCCTTTTCCTTTTTGTATGGAGGGAGAAACACTTCTTCTTCGTGAGAAATCAGAAACAATGCCACATGCGTTTAATGCATTACTCTGAGCGAAATTAATTATTGTTTGACTGAGTGAATCGACTGGTTGGTACGAGACTGCTTAGTTGTAAGCTTGTATTCAGAAGGTGGTGAGTTCGAATCCCACCATCGACAACCTTGAGAATGGTTTTCCGTGCTCTACCATTTTCACACCAGGTAAATGCCGGGGTTATAAAATAATTTCACAGACGCTTCCTTCCTGGTCCTAGCCCTTTCCTATCCAATCGTCACCGAGGTATAGTGAAGAGAATAACTCAGTCTAAGACGTTGAGGATGATGGGATTGGGATGAATTACTATACAACTGTTGACCCTAGATGAACTCACCTGCTATGAGTGGTAGAAACCTGCTACATGAAAGATGCTGAAGGTGGTGTGCCACACCTTGAGAAGCTCGGGTTGATGGCCGCGACCAGAGGCGACTTCCGCTCGTCGAACGGGACGCAAGTGTTCCAAGAAGAGGACACTGTCCTATAGAGCGGTGAGCTTTTTACACGATGTAGCAAAGTGTGTACACAACGCAACACTTCTTCTTCCGTACATGGTTCTGGAAATTTGTTGACATGATGGCTCTTTACTGAAAAAATCTCAGCTTAACGGCACCTCTTCCTCCTCTCCAACTCGCTTGCTTCACGAGTAGAAATCTTATATATCTCTACAAAATTATTTGTTATTAAATTAATATTCCTGGGCTAAATTGGTCATTTTGAAGGATGACCCTTATTTCAGATAAATAACAGTATAAGTGGACAAATACTGACAAGGGAACAGCCCTAAGTGACGAATGGAGTTTATGAGTAAGGCTCGTCATATCTGATGGTGAATTTAAAATTACTAAATTTTAGCTGCTGAGCTGACAATTTTGTGAAGTTCAAATAACCATGAACACTGTTGAGGAGGGGGAGGAGGAGGAGTGTCAGTTCAAGTGTACAAATAATGCACTTCTAATGAAATTATGCCACATTAAGAGCAGTCAATTATAACATTCGAAATGATGTACAAATTTACGAAAACATTAAGAAAATAAATGAGGGAAATGATTTTCTTCCGCTTATTCCAGTTATTTATGGGGTCGCTGGAGCCTCTGAGGCTTATTTTGATTTTGACCAGGAGTTTAAGGCCGGAAGCCCTTCCGGACTCCACATAATTTTTGAAACGAAATCTCAATCCAGGATCGACCGGGATTCGAACCTATGTCTTTTGCGTGGGAAGCCAGCAGCTAAGCCATTGAGCTTAACACGCCTACTTAGATGATACTACTGCTACTACTACTACTACTACTACTACTACTAATGATGATAATAATAATAATAATAATAATAATAATAATAATAATAATATGGCCTCAGCTACCGTGTGCAGATATTTGAATTTGACGTCATCTGGCTGGCTGCTCGTCAATTTCTACTTTCCGTTTTACTCTAGACCAACTAGATGGCAGAGTAAATTGAATCTCTCTTGGGTGTCCATGGCTGAGTTTTTAATGAATGTTGTCGGATAAACACCAAATGTGTCACAAGAGATATTTAACATGCTCTACCACTTGCTCGGTACGAATAATTCGTAACCGAAAATTTCCTCTCGGGGGTCCAAAAGAAAAAAAAAAAAAAAAAAAAAAAAAGAAAGAAAAAAAAGAAGGAGGATTCCAGCAAAAATATTTAATGGAAAAAAGGAGGCCTTGCAAATATCGTCCTTTGAATTCATTGATTCTCTTCAAACAAAACATACTTGGATTTCTGAAAACTAAGCTTTCGCCAGAAGGGTAGAGTGAGGAGACAAGAAGGCTTCGGATGCTGCAAGTTTGTTTGCATGCAGACCCTAATCTGAATACTAATCCAATGACCAGCCAATGGCCTCAGCCGCGATCGAACCCACTACCTTGGGAAGTGAAGGACAACGACTGGATAACTGTACTTCGCTGAGGTTGGCGCACATCAATTCAAACATGCCTCAATTTATCCACTTACGTTCAAGGTGACTCAAAGTGTTCCTCTTGTGTCCATTAGACCTGCATCATCCTTGAGATACTGAAGAGACTATGACGAATACACTCATTATTTCCTGCAGAACTTTTTCTTCTAATTATGTTACATTAACTGAAGACTGTACTCAGGAAGAGAAAGAAAGAAAAGGTAATAATGATAATAACCTTTCTCATGTCAAGAGACTTTAAACATAGCTTGCTTTTGGGCGCAGTATGTACATCATGATGCAAGCACAGTTTGTCGGAACTGCAAACTGCATACGTACCATACTTTCTTGCTTAAATGGCTGGATTGCGTGAGCTCTTTTGCGATAATACATTACCTATTATACGAGAGAAGGTAGACTAAATAATCTAAGTGCACAGCGTGCAAAGGAGACAGAAACGAGCGCATACACATTCGCAAGAGTTGAATTACACGCAGGGAGAAAAAGGAGAATTAGAACGAGCAAGAATGAGAAGGGAAGAGAGAGAATGGTATAGAACGTGTTAAGCAATAAAAGAGAAACTTGAATCAATTTCGTAAAGCAGAAAAGTTCAATTTTTTCACCGAACTACATCAATAAGGTCATGGACTGAGATTCAGGGAGAAGGTACCATGAATACTGGAGGCCCTTCTAGTAAACGTCCTACCTCGTCGAGAAGAGGGGCATTATACACATCGTTAGCCTTCATTCTCCTCATTATCGATTTGTCATAAGTCTGTACGTAGTTCTCCTCCACTCAAGATGAGAGATTCGGAAAGTGATTTTAAATACTGGAAACATATCTTTTCAAAATAAGTACAAGAAATATAATACTAGAACAATTTCTACACCAGACATAAAGTAAATGAAATGAAAATTGCTCTTGGTTGAGATTTGGAATCCCCAAGTTACATACATTACGTTATATGGTTGTACCATACGCTGCAAGGTCAGTGTTAAAGGCTTCAAACATTACAAGCAAAAAAACACTCGCATTTCGTCCCAAAACTTCGGCGTATTTATTATTTATTTCAATTTCTTTCTACCAGCGCAGATTGCCATAAACAAAGAATACTATCTGTAATAAAAACAAGAACCCCACTGTCGGCAGCCCTGAAAATGGTTTTCCGTATTTCCCGTTTAAACAGCAGGCAAATGTTGAAGCTGTACTTTAGGTAAGTTAAAGCCACTTATAACCTTTTCCTATCCAAACGACGCTAAAAGACCTATTTGTGTAAAGCCAATATTGTAAAAAAGAACTTGAACTGTTAGATAAATTTATTTTTTCTCTATCCACACCTTGTTATCCTTCAAATACTCTCTCCGTCGGAAATCTGGAAAAGTTTGAGGAGAGACTTCTGGATGGTATCACTCACGCTAAATCAGGAATGAGTACCAGATCAATTCTTCAGGACAAAGAGGATCAAGCCTAAAGTTGTAAGCCTATACATTCCACCCTTCAAATAAGCCTTGATGATCCGCATAGAGAACGTTTTCTCCTGCTTTATTTCCGCATCTCCTATTCTCATAAGAAAATCACTTTAGTACTCTGGACAATATTTCACAGTCCAAGGCTCACACGAATGCAGTGATGAACACCAGAACAGAAACTACAGTAACAAACCCTGCAATGGGAATCAGTATATGGTCCTTATAAGAATTCTTATTTCCCTGTGCCTCTAAATAATTGACAAGCAATTGTTAAAAGTAATGAGTTTTTCACTTGAATATAAATGTATTAATTCTGCTCTGAACATCCAGTCTATAAGGAAAACAATTGGTAATAAAACAAAAAAGAGAGTTTTATTCACTGGAAGCGAATGACACGGAGCTGTCGCATTTAAACACTTTCAAATGGCGCTGACCGCAGCGGGATCGAACCCACAATCTTAGCACTAATGGAGTGTGCCTCTGAGACTGGCTCCAACAATGTGTCACTGGGCGGATATGTCTTGGCTGTTGCTGTTTTCAACTTGCTGCAGACAAATATCCCCTTTGTAATTGACAAAATCCACAGCGGATCAATTTCAGCAGGATGTAATTTCTTGTTCCTCTCATGGTGCATCTTCTTTACGAAAATAAACGTGTCTTATTTTATTCTCTAATTTGTTGTTAGAATAGTAAACTTATGGAATTGTACGGTTATTGTTAATAAAAATGGTAATATATTTATAACAAGTTGTAAAAGATTCACTGTCTATTTACCACTAATAAATATTCATGGACACGAAAACGCGTGGAAAGAATTGAGATTTAGCCAGCATCTTTCTGTGGAACGGTTGGCAAAATTGATGTACTGGTCTATTGTATTATTTCTAGGAGTTTCGTAAAAAGATCTTTATCAGCCCCCAGCTGAACATCAATTAAAATATGTTGATCGGTGTAGGTAGCAGTAAACTAGTTGGATATCAGGATTTAAGAAGAACTCCCAGCTATTTCTCCAAATTACAATACCTGCACATACTTTCCCTCGCGTTTTAAGATCACACATTTCTTTGCTTCCTGTTACAAGCTCTCTTCTCTCTCTACAACTTCCCATCAAGATACATAATAATAGGAGAGATAAACGAGCAAAAGGGGACAAAAAACAAAGATGGCATGAGGTATTTGCGTGAGTCAGAGTGCGTGTGGTAAACTCTGCCTCTTTTTATCTGTCCGGCGCTCTTTTTCGATCCATAGCTTTCCTTCCTGTAATAATAATAATGTTATTTGCTTCACGTCCCACTAACTACGTTTACGGTTTTCAGAGACGCCGAGGTGCAAGAATTTAGTCCCGCACGAGTTCTTTTACGTGCCAGTAAATCTACCGACACGAGGCTGAGCATCTTCAAATACCACTGGACTGAGCTTGGATCGAACCTGACAAGTTGGGGTCAGAGGACCAGTGCCTCAATCGTCTGAATCACACAGCCCGGCCTCTTCTCTATGTATAAAAAAAAAATCACTAGCCTAACGTTTGGCCATCGAGTTATTTGGATACGTATGCCATGCATTTCTTGTACAAATAATTTATTACACTAGTATGACAGAAAGTCTGCATCTGTGGTGTAGTGGTTAGTGTGATTAACTGCCACCCTCGGAGGCCCGGGTTCGATTCCCGGCTCAGCCACGAAATTTGAAAAGTGGTACGAGGGCTGGAACGGGGTCCACTCAGCCTTGGGAGATCAACTGAGTAGAGGTTGGTTCGATTCCCATCTCAGCCATCCTGGAAGTGGTTTTCCGTGGTTTCCCACTTATCCTCCAGGCAAATGCCGGGATGGTACCTAACTTTAAGCCACGGCCGCTTCCTTCCCTCTTCCCTGTCTATCCCTTCCAGGTGAGCAGGTGAGGCCGCCTGGGCGAGGTACTGGTCATCCTCCCCAGTTGTATCCCCCGTCCCAGAGTCTGAAGCTCCAGGGCACTGCCCTTGAGGCAGTAGAGGTGGGATCCCTCGCTGAGTCCGAGGGAAAAACCGACCCTGGAGGGTAAACAGATAAAGAAGAGAAGAGAAGAAGAAGAAGGAGAAGAAGAAGAAGAAGAAGAAGAAGAAGAAGAAAGAAATCGTTAGGAATTGTATAGGTAAACTCTACAAGAAGAAGAAGAAGAAGAAGAAGAAGAAGACATGTACAGTAGGTTTTTTGTGGCTATGCAGTTTTATAACCGGGCGAGTTGGCCCTGCGGTTAGGAGCGTGCAGCTGTGAGCTCGCATCCGGGAGATAGTAGGTTTGAATCCCACTGTCGGCAGCCCTGAAGATGGTTTCCCGTGGTTTCCCATTTTCACACCAGGCAAATGCTGGGGCGGTACCTTAATTAAGGCCACGGCCGCTTCCTTCCCATTCCTAGGCCTTTCCTGTCTCATCGTCGCCATAAGACCTACCTGTGTCGGTGCGACGTAAAGCAACTAGCTAGCAGTTTTATAAACTTTTTTTTTTCAAGGCGTGTTTCCTCCGGAGAGTCTGGTGCAGGTCTTTCAATGAGGATGGGGCCCTAATTGCCGACATATTGGGAAACTGGAACCCAAACAGTTTAAATGCAAATATAAAACATTGTATTTGTCCGACTCATTAGCTGAATGGCCAGCGTTGAGGCCTTTGGTTCAGAGAGTCCTGGGTTCGATTCCCGGACGGGTCGGGAATTTTAATCGCCTCGAATTAATTCTTCTGGGTGTTTGTGCTTATCCTAACACTTTCCTCTTCATATTCACACAACACACTACACTACCAACCACCACAGAAACACGCAATAGTGATTACATCCCTCCATATAGGGTTGGTGTCAGGAAGGGCATCGGCCGTAAAACAGGGCCAAATCCCCATGTGCTACACAGCTCGCACCCGCGACCCCACGTGTATGGGAAACGTTGTATTTAGCGGACACAAACACCAAGGTTGTGGTGGTGATTATCGTTTTAAGAGGTAGTACGACTATAGGCCTATACTTCTCTATAACATTAATCAGAGAGAAAATGGAAGGTATCGGCTAAAGAAAGACAAGGCCTCGAATGCTCTAATATCGTCGGTATCGGAAAAGAACAAGAGTTGAGCAAGGGAGGTCGAATAGGATAGATGAAAGTGAGAAGCCTGGAAGCAATGCCTGGCCGGGAATTGAACGCGGAACACTATGGACTAAAGGCCAGCACGTTAACCATTTAGCCTTGGAAATGGACATGAATTCCATTGATTAGATGTGTAATTTACATAGAAAGTTATATCACTGATCAGTGTGAATGGTTTGAATTACCAAAAGATATATTCTCTTCACTAGAGTATGCCTCCTCGGCTGAACGGTCAGCCTTCGGTTGAGAAGGTCTCGGGTTCAACTACCGGTCACACCGGCTATTTTAACTACGTCTGGTTAATTCATGTATCTCGGGGACTGGGCGTTTGTGATCGCGTTAACACATAACACTTCACGGTATCAATCACCACAGAAACATGCGATACTCTAAATTAATCGCTTTACGTAGGATTGGCGTCAGAAAAGGTATCCGACCGTAAAACAGGGCTGCCGACCACAAGTAGTTGTGATGAGGCCAGGAAGAAGAGTATACTCTTCATTACAAGGAGTTAATTCTTGTGACAATTGGCGAGATCTATTCATTACGTGCTCATGGTGCAATGCAAAGATTTGTTTTTATTACTTCATGAATGCCAGTGACTTGCATTTCTCTAACTGCTGCCATTTCGTCAGTTCATCATCATTACCATCATTATTATCAGAGCCTGATCAATCCCCTCCTGGAGCAAAGAACTTCCTCTTCGTCTCCCACGTTCTTCACGGACAGCTCTTATCTACATGATCCCATAGTTTGCCTCTCTATACTTGACCACCTAGACAAATGATGTCATTTTCTCCGTTGTCTATCTCTCGGATACCACGTCATTACTTCCTTTATCCAGTTTCGGAGGATTAGATCTTCCTCTATGACCAGCCCAGCTCCCCTTCTTGGACCATACCTCCATTTTGTACATTCTTGAGTCCAGTTTTATTTATGCCTTATGACGGTGTTACGGAGACGATCCGTAAGAGAAACACCCACTAAGCTTCTTTCCATCCTTCGTTGAGGGATTAGAAGTTGTTTGGTCTGCGTTTTTTTCAAATTGGGGACAATATCTCAGCACCGCGTATGAGAACTGGTATGCGACAAGTGACCATTACTTCCCATTGATGTTAAGCGGTTTATCAATCTTCAGAATGAAGCTAAGTGACGAATACGTCTTCCTGGTAATCGCTGTTCTCCTGATTAATTTATCTACCCTGTTCGAAATGATACCGTCTGGCCTAAATAGACATAAGTATTTTTTGTTTCCCCGTTAAGTTTTAATGGTTTCTCAAGTCCATTTGTCATTAAATAAATTTTGTGTGGCTATTTCTAGCCGAGGGCAGCACTTGTAAGGCAGACCCTCCGATGAGGGTGGGTGGCATCTGCTATGTGTAGGTGTTATTGTGGTGGAGGATAGTGTTATATGTATCTGAATTTGATCTGTTATGTATGGTGTGTGACTTGCAGGGATGTTGGGGACAGCACAAACACCCAGCCCCAATACCACTGCAATTAACCAATGAAAATCCCCAAACCGGGGGCCGGGAATCGAACCCGGGACCCTATGAACCGAAGGCCAGTATGCTGACCATTCAGCCAATGAGTTGGACCATTTATCATTGATATGGTCTTAGCGTAATTCATCAGAAATCGAACTCACCGACTGCGATCAAACAGGTCACTCAATATAAACTGAAAATGTGAACGATTCTCTGAACACAGGACATCATCTGTACATCTCAAGTTGGAAAGTTATCTTCTATTTATCAATGCCGTATTTTTCATTCACGTGAACTAAAAATGGGAAAATTGACATTAATGTTTCATTTCGTTATCTATTCAGTTTTAATTGAGTTCAGGTTATAAGATGTCCGACTCGTTGCCTGAATGGTCAGCGTACTGGCCTTCGGTTCAGAGGGTCCCGGGTTCGATTCCCGGCCGGGTCGGGGATTTTAATATTCATTGGTTAATTCCAATGGCTCGGGGGCTGGGTGTTTGTGCTGTCCCCAACATCCCTGCAACTCACACACCACATATGACACTATCCTCCCCCACAATAACACTCAGTAACCTACACATGGCAGATGCCGCCCAACCTCATCGGAGGGTCTGTCTTACAAGGGTTACACTCGGCTAGAAATAGCCACACGAAATTATAATTATTATAGGTTACTAGCAAGATACTCGTGCTTCGCTACGGTATTATAATGAAATTTATAAATGAATGCGTAACGTTTTATATATAATGCGCCGAAATTCGCGATCTAACTCGTTTTCTGAGAGATTAAGGCAAAGTTCCTCCCATTTTTCAATCTTACTTTCCAGCAATCGATTTCGTACTTCCCGGGCTAGGTCCAGGTATTCCACTCGGCCAGTTGGGTCCCTAAATCTTTGCCATCTTTTCCTATACCATTTTAATATGGATTAGATCCTTGAGGAGATCCGGCGTGGTGTCATCTTGGGTGCCTTGGCGGTACTGAACCCGCGGCCGGACTGCATTTTTTGTCATTACCCGTCCATTACCCGTTTCTAGCGGGGTCCGCACATTTGACGACGGTCCAGAACATTATTATTATTATTATTATTATTATTATTATTATTATTATTATTATTATTATTATTATTATTATTATTTCTTTTTTCATTGCCGGGCTGAGTAGCTCAGATAGTTAAGGTACTAGTTTTATGAGCCGAAGTTGGAAGGTTCGATCCTGGCTCAGACCGGTGGCATTTGAAGTTGTTCAAATACGTCAGCCCCGTGTCGGTAGATTTACCGGCACATACGAGAATTCCCGCGGGAAAATATGCGGCGCCTTGGCGTCTCTGAGAACCGTAAATGTGGTGAATGGGACGAAACATAATTTTAGGCTATTATTATTATTGTTATTATTATTATTATTATTAATCTTCTTCTTCTTCTTCTTCTTCTTCTTATTATTATTATTATTATTATTTATCTGTTTACTATCCAGATCGGCTTTTTCCCTTGGACTCAGCGAGGGCTCTTAAGGCAATCCTCAATTCCAAAAGAGGGGGCTAAACATTTGTCCCCGGGGGACGCAGTGCCACCTCTACCGCCTGAAGGGAAGTGTCCTGGAGCTTCAGACTTGGGTCGAGGATACAACTGGGGAGGATGACCAGTACCTCGCCCAGGCGGCCTCACCTGCTGTGCTGATCAGGGGCCTTGCGGGAGGAAGGGAAGATTGGAACGGATAGACAAGGAAGAGGGAAGGAAGCGCCCGTGGCCTTAAGTTAGGTACCATCCCGGCATTTGCCTGGAGGAAAAGTGGGAAACCACGGAAAACCACTTCCAGGATGGCTGAAGTGGGAATCGAACCCACCTCTACTCAGTTGACCTCCCGAGGCTGAGTGGACCCCGTTCCAGCCCTCGTACCACTTTTCAAATTTCGTGGCAGAGCCGGGAATCGAACCCGGGCCTCCGGGGGTTGCAGCTAATCACACTAACCACTACACCACAGAGGCGGACCTCTATTACTATTATTATTATTATTATTATTATTATTATTATTATTATTATTATTATTATTATTATTATTATTATTATTATTATCAAATTTGTTAACTCATCACACTCAAGTAACTTCGCGAAAAATGAATTCGTTACAGTAGGCTAATATTCAACTGGTATTTTTATAAATCGTTAGGCCTACACTTTATTATAATAATTTGCTTAACGTCGCACCTACATTGATACAATTTATGGCTACGTTGGGATAGAAAAGGAAAATACTGGAAAGGAACTGAACGTGGTCTTTTTTAAGGTACAGTCCAAGCAATTTCCAGGTGTGAAAATGGGAAACCACGGAAAGCGAGCTTCTGGACAGCCGACAGAGGTGTTCGAACCCTCTATCTCCCCACTAAAAGCTGATAGCTGCGTGATTCAAAACGCGTAGCCATTCACTCGGTATTAAACGTCTTTTGTAATGAATTCAAACCTTTCTGACTGGCCATCAGCTGCATTAAATCTTATTAAATTATACATTTTAAAAAGCTGTCGTACATTTATACTTACAGCGAGCCCTTTCATTGGCTGTCGCGTTATAATTAAGTATCGGTAGCACAGTTCCAGAAAAATGACATTTCCACTTCTCTAAGCCTCCTTGATTTCTTCCGATCAAAGATGAAAGAAAGGTTTTGTATGACTAGTGAAGAGAAAAAATACAAAAGGATTTCAATCGTTCGCAGAAAGGAAGAAATCTAGTCTTGAAGAGAAAGACGGGAAATGAGAATGAGAGAAGAAAAAGTCTGATGGGATTGTGGGAGACCTATCACCATTCGTACAGACAAATTAATAATAATAATAATAATAATAATAATAATAATAATAATAATAATAATAATAATGAAAAAATGAAATGGCATATGGCTTTCACTGCCGGGAGTGTCCGAGGACATGTTCGGCTCGCCAGGTGCAGGTCTTTTGGTTTGACTCCTGTAGGTGACCTGCACGTCGTGATGAGGATGTAATGATGACGAAGACGACACATACACCCTTGCCGACGAAATTAACCAATGATGGTTAAAATTCCCGACCCTGCCGGGAAGCGAATCCGAGACCCCCGTGAACAAATGCTAGCACGATAACCATTTAGCAATGGAGCCGGACATAAATAATAATGGTATGGCACTATAAGTCTAACTGCGAGTCAATGTCAACGTTTTGGTTTTCTCCACAGGATGACACAGAAACTAGAACTCTACTGGGCAGACTAATTAACGAGCCTGAATACATTTTGTCAAGAATTCACCTATTGTTTCACCAAAGGTCCAATACATGGTGAAATTGTACCACAGAGTGTGCTAAATGGACCTTTTACCACTCTTTATAACCGATTACCCTGGTAGATTTGGACCCACAATGTTAAGTCCCGACGGCCTATATTTATCACTGACTCATAGAGGGAACTAATGCTGTTTTTTTTTTGTTTTTTTGTTTTTTGCTAGTTGTTTTACGTTGCACTGACACGGATAGGTCTTATGGCGACGATGGGATAGGAACGACCTAGGAGTTGGAAGGAAGCGGCCGTGGCCTTAATTAAGGTACAGCCCCAGCATTTGCCTGGTGTGAAAATGGGAAACCACGGGAAACCATTTTCAGGGCTGCCTGCAGTGGGGTTCGAACCTACTATCTCCCGAATACTGGATACTGACCGCACTTAAGCGACTGCAGCTATCGAGCTCGGTACTAATGCTGTAGATCGGTTCATATCTTTATAAACATGAACTTAAAGGGTGTGACTCTACTGGCTACCTCGGTTATTCTGACAATTATTTTGGTGTTTTCTCATTTTCGGAATCAATAAACCAATATTGTCATTCTGAGTTCAGAAAAGAACGCAAAAATCAGAAGAGATATTTGGCAGAAATGTTGTTTGCCACCGTACTTGTTCAAACTATTCATTACAGTGGAAGTGCAATCACTTAAAACAAAAATAGGAACAACACTAAGTGGAAAACATACTTTTCATGAACTGAGTAGATCATGTTGTAATTGTGGGAACTGACTAAAATAATTCAAGTTCTCCATAAACCGCATATCGAACTGTAAACCTTTACCAAATATATAAACTATACTCTACCAGATCAAATTGATACATTTTCTTACCTTGGAAGTGTAATCACCACCGACAACAGAAGTTAAAACAAAATTAGAACATTTTCACTGGGCAAGAGATATATGAGAGAAAGAAATATAGGACAACTATATACATATGTATACATGTGGCTTATGCATGTTGAGTAGACAACCCGAAGGCTGGTTGAGTCGTCAACAACTCCACCATTAGCTACCACAGATGGCCTAGGCGTCACTGAAGAGGCATATTTGGAAAATGATGAGTGATGTAGTTTCCCGTTGTTTTCCCTAAACAAACCGAAAGTTTCTATTACATTTTAGTCTGCCAAGACCATCGAAATTTACGCACAAACCGTTCCTATATGTTTCATTATATGATTACGAAGATGGGCAACAAGAGAGAAGCCTCTCCAAAGGATGTGTTAAGAATATTGATTAAATTCATGCGGGCATTTCCTGAGCAACGGACTAGGACATTTCCTAGACGTCTTATTCTCTCAAATGCTATCAAACAAACGGCACTTCTCAGAGCCAACCCTGACCATTATCTCAATTAATATTGAAGGCATAACATCAGCCAAATAACAGATACCAGATGAACTATGTCGTGAAAAGAAATGCGATGTATTATGCGTTCAGAAAACCCTTAGAGATTTACAACACCGACGCCCTTATATTTCTGGCACGTTGTTGGCTGCAGAAAGACCACATGCGAAACATGGAAGCGCTGTCTTTGTAAGGCCAGAAATAGAAGTCACCACTGCTCACTATCCAAATGATAATGATATTGAGATCATTTCTCTTGAGCTCAGCAACTATGTAATTACCTTTATGTACAAGCCATCCACTGCAATATTTACATTTAGTCCTCCGGAGAACTTTAACAGAAGTAAGACATCTGTAGTCATAGGAGATTTTAACAGCGACAGTCATGTTTGGGGATACAGTACATGTTGACAACAATGGAGGGGCAGTCCTTGCATGGGCTGAAATCAATCGGTTGTCCCTTATACAGGGTAGTAAACTTCCACACTCTTTCAACAGTGGAAGATGGCAACGAGGTTATAATCCAGATCTCATATTTGTAAGTGAAAGTTTAGCTCAGAAATGTTACACATCTGTATGTTCTCCCATTCCCAACTCACAGCATAGAGCAATAATGTGCCAGTTACTACCATTAATCAGACCTCAGTAAGTTCGTTTTAGACGTCGTTTCTACTTCAAGAAAGCAGATTAAATAAAGTTCTCATCAATGCTAGATGAAAAAACTTGAACCACAGCCGTTCACTCGCGTTATGTTATTATTATACCGCCAAATATGCATGCCTGGTGTGGTATAGATCCTGTCATACCAAATAGGTGGAGGTCGCTCTTAATGAGACTTGTCGAATCATCACTGGTTGCCCACAGCCTACGCCTTTGGAAAAATTGCACTGCCTTGCTGGGATTGCACCTTCTGACATTCGTCGGGAGATAGCGGCAAAGGGAGAGAAAAAAATTGATACATCTGAAGATCACCCTCTGTATGATCACCAGCCAGCTTGTCCACGTTTGAGTTCAAGGAAAAATGTCCTCAGAACAACGGAGGCTCTCGTAGGGACTGCACACATAGCCCGAATTTGTAAATGGCGAGGGAGATTAACGCTCAAAAGAATGGGTGACTCCAATCTAAGAACTCCCTCCTGATCATACAGAAGGTTGGCTAACGTACAAATCTTTCAACAGATTGCGCTCGGATGTTACAAGATGCAAATCTAATCTGTTGAAGTGGGTATTTCACGTAGACTCGCCGTTATGTGATTATAGTTCTCCACAGACAACGCCTCATCTTCTCCAAGCAAACAGAGTCCAACTTCATGTACTACGGAAGACCTCATGTAAGCAGCACCTGAGTCCTTAAATGTGGCTAACTATTGGTCAGCAACCATATAAGTTTGTTTTACCGCCATGTTCTGTGATCTTCTTAGACCCTTTCATTGTGGTTTGTCATTTCTAAAGACAGTCTTAACGTTAAGGAACCAACACAGCATCTGCTTTTCCAAGCACCGTGCTCGACAGGAAGTCACCTATACATTCAAATTTATTACACTGGAACCTCTTTTTTTTTTCCTTTTATGTTATGATTGTTATCATAATATATTCGTCTTTTGGATGTACAGTTTGTATTTATATGTATATATTAGTGCTTCTGAGACGATGAATTAAATAATTACGAAGTTGAACTATTTTAATTCCAAACAAAAACAGGATTAATAACTTTGAAATGTGGGTGCTGCGAATGATGATTGAAAGTACCTGGAACGACATTCAAAAATTGGGACATGGATGTAGAAATTCCGGTGCCTCGTCATTAATTTTTCTGATTTAAGAATTTGGAAAAGTATAATTCTTTGGACATTAACTAAGGCATATCATATTACTGACAAGCATACGTAAAGTCAAAATTCTATGAAAAAATAAAAGTGGAAGGACAAAGGACAAAATTATCAAAAGTCTCCTAAGAAGAATGAGATATAATACGTGCTCCCAAAATAAGATGTCTGACCTCAATAGGTCAGCATAGCATGGGCAACAAGGCACGGGGCCTTTAACTGCTTGTCGGTCCAGTTTATTCATTCTTCGTCGCCTATAGTTTTTAAAGACATACATCCTCTTATTGCCTTGATCTATAAGTGTTTAAATTTCATGTTACTTTTAGGTTTTGTTACTGACTGAAGCTCAGTTTGACTTCAAATGACGATAACATAACTAAATATAGTATAACCAAACTTTTCAGTAAAATTAGTAGTCTATTTTTTTAGGGGGATAATAACAATAATATCATTTTTACAAACCACTACCTACCGTTAAGGTTACCGGAAACACTAAGGTGTCAGAAAATTTATCCCGCAGGATGTGCTGGTAAATCTACTGACACGAGGCTGCCGTACTAAAGCACCTTTAAATTTTGTCACATAGGAGATCGTTTGCGTGCTGTTAAATGTGACCAAATACCCTTTCAAATACCCTTGACTGAATCGGGGTCGAACCCGCTAAGTTGTTTTTTGAAAGCCAGCGCTCTGCGCTCTATGCCGCTCATCTCGGCATTTTAGAGGGAAAATATAGGCTATAAATACAACATAAGAAGCTTAATTTAGATGCGTATCTGTCTCAGATATTTTAAGGCTAAGCGAGTTATCAGAAACAGACTGCAGCCGACATTCCAGCGCGACGTTGCATTTCATCAGAAGCAGACGCCAGCCCACAGATCTGTTCCCTTCGCTGTCTGAAAGTCATGCAGTAATAAAGAATTACAATGCATTCAATAACCTTCCAATATGACAAAGTGTGTTCTTTGAGTTTCCAGTGCTACGTGAAGCTTCAGTACTTCACATCGCCTCGCAAGTTAGTTTTCTTCTTTTCAAACTTTACTACATTGAACGTTCTAAGATTTTACACCGACAGCTGGACGATTTGTACTCGTTTTGAGGCTAATACCGTATATACACGGTTATAAGTACCCTATTTAGAAAATGTCTTCCTAGGAAGTGAAATGCGTATTACTGTACATTCGCACACAGACACAATCGGTACAATTTCTCTTGAGGCAACTTGGTCGACGTCACAAATAATAAACGAGGTTTGCCAACGTCGGAGAATTAAGAGGAGATTAGTGGTCTATCTAAGTTAGGATATTGTCTGGACTAGTGGCAAGCAATATGGCAATAATACCGTGAAGTGGCCAACAAGCCTCTAACTTCTCGTAGAGTCCAGCTTAATTGAAGAATTTGAATTTGAATTTATTGATGATGATGATTTACATGCTACAGAGGCTGAAAAGCCCCTTTATGTAGCGCTCCGTATAATCCAGTACAGGTTTATGAACACACTAACTACATTTTATAATATTAAAATATTAAATTAAACATTAAACTTAAAAATTAAAATACAGATACCAAATCCAATACAATTAAACCATAAATTAAATAAGAAGTAAGAAAGTATATCATTAAACTTATTTAATATTTTAGAATAGAAGAATCTAAAGAATATAAAACTAAACCAGAAACAATTTCCTTAGAAATATACATATTTCTGATTGTTAGACACAAGAATGCCTGATCTCAGTCCCTTGCGTACTCCTCCAGGAAGATAGATGTTAAGGACTGCTTTAGTTGGGTACAGTTAGTGTCATTGTGTCTGTTGGTGTTTGCTAGAGACAAAATAGACGTGAAGAAGTGGAAAAAATCCTATTATGCCTATTGGGCAAATTTACATCAAGTGCCTATCTCAAGAAATTGGGATAAAGAGAAAAAAGAAGAATGCCTTTGCTGGAGAGATGTAGTGCTTACAGTACACTATGTCTTCAGGTATGGGCTAGGATCAGTGGCGTATGCTGGAATCAAGACGTCGGCTACCATTAGACTTAGGTTACCCCTTTTCGATGGTTGGTTTTGTGAACCTCAAGCCTTAAGCGTTTTGAGCTGCAGCCAATAGCCAATGGAGAAGTCTGATGTGTTGTCAACGCTGCTTCACAAGCTACTGCCCTGGATCTGCTACTGTCAATACTCAACAGCTGATCAGTGTAAATGGTAGCCCAGGGTTTAACAAATTTTAGACCGGCTTTGTGGCTAAATTGTTAGAATGCTTGTCTTTGGCCCGATGCTTCCGGTTCAATTCTCAAAATCAATCCCCTCATACTGGCAATTACCCTGGCTTGGGAACTGTTTGTTTATGACGTCTTCGCCATTCATTTTATCCTTAATAGGTCACCACCAAGCCTATACAGATGCCATGCAGTATTATTATTATTATTATTATTATTATTATTATTATTATTATTATTAAACGCAAAAATAGAAATTCACAATGATCGTGCCCATCGTTCACTGGATTATTGGCTTCTTCGGGATATCAGCGGTGGTGTCCGACCAATGATCATGAGTTCGATTCCAGCCAACAAAAGAGAACACGAAACTTGAAAGATTGCATTTCATTTGAGCAGATCTACCTTAGAAGAAAACTATATTACTCCTATAACAGCAGCCCTGCAGTGTCGCCCTGCAGGGATGTAGAAGTCAGAAGTCAGAAGTAGAAGTATGAGGTGAGGAAGTATATACAATGAGGAACACATAGTTAGTTAGCAGTAGTGATCTGACGGAGCGAAGCCTAGTACACCTATACCTCACGGTCCCCGCACCTATCGGACATACGTATTCGGACTGGCATCGTGCGGCGGTAATGAGTGCCCCGAGTAGCCTCAGGCAGACAGTGAAGGAATTAAATATTGCCGACTTCTGCCATGGCAGAATTTCCTATCTTGGTAGCAGGACGACAAAAATGAAGATCCACGAGGCAAAGAAGCTTGACGTTTTACGTGAAGTCACGGGACTTCCAGTTTTACGAGTAATCTCCATTACCGGGATGTGGCTTTTCATTTAAGAACTACCACGTGCATTGGGCGGCATTCGAACCGTGGTCGTCTTAGTGAGAATGCGACGACTATACAATTCGGCTATCATGACGTCGTGATGGATGTGACTACTTTTCCGCAGTGACAGCAAGTATGGGGCTTCCGAATGTCGCCAACGATACTTGCTCAGACATTCAGTTCAAACTGTTGTTGGTAGCCACGGATAAAGGTGTCGTGATAATAATTCTCACATGCCCAGAGGATACTATCCTCGCTGTAGTAAACAATCTTCATGAAGCAAGCTTCTTCAGTGGAAAGTCCTTCCTTGTGAACAACATTTCACTCTAGACGACAGTCAACACCTACCTCGTATACAGTACTCATTGCGAGGTCTCCGTTCAAGAGTAGCTTCGGCCAAAAATGACCACTGCTTTACCATGGCTTTGCAGCTCTGCATTCGGGAGGCAGTGGGCTGGTCCCTTCGTTGGTTGTTCTGGAAAGGTTTTCCCTTGTTTTTCTTTCTCCTCATTAAGGCAAATGCTGGGACAGGTTCTTTTATAGGCCGCGGCTGCTCCCCTCTCAGCTTCTTCGCACCTCAAATCATCTCAACACATCTCCGGGCCTGAGAGAGGATGTCAACTTCTAGGAGTTCTGCAGTAGTAGTAGTAGTAGTAGTAGTAGTAGTAGTAGTAGTAGTAGTCTTCGTTCGAGCAACGCTAAATCTTCTCATCAAACTTCAGGGTACGTCCCGATCATGTGCTTCCTGAATTAGACCTCTGAGGTTGGAAAGCACTCCTGAGAACGTCAGTCAACTTCAGCGAACGTCGAAGGATGTGGGGGTAACCTCACTCAAAATTCATTAATGTAAAATAAATTCGTGAATGTTTGTTATCGACTCATGGCTCATAGATTCACCTGTTCAATTTGCATTTACAGAAAAGAGCCCAGATCGATAAGTGTAAGTAATGCCCCGCTCTTCAACTACTACTCCTTTCTTATCAGCGTTTGACCCTGGGGTCCACTGCAGAAATTTTCTCCAGCCTATTCTATATACAGGGTGTTAGGTGTATACGTGCAGATATTAAGCTAGTCGGCAAAGAAAAAGACATCTCACAATATATGCTATGTACTTTTTATCTTGTCCTATTAGTTTGCCCATAACTGAGCCAAATATTTCAGGACCTAATGTGTTTTGAACGGCCGTAGCAGGATATGCCGGTTACGTCATTCTGTCCACGCGTAGTGGAAGTACAGTAGCAGAGTCTAGGGCTTGTTGAACCTGTTTCTTATCGCAGTCCATCACATGTTGTTGTGCACTTCCCCTAAAGGCTTGGCGATAGGAGAGGATGACTCACGTGCCAGGCCACTTGCTGTACTCGAAAACCGGTCTAGGGTACTCTGTGTGAAATGTACACAGGATCCTTACAGTGACCTCGAAGATACGCACCGGCACATACGTGCGAATAAAGCATTGTGTAGTTGTGTGTGATTTATAAGACGTCAATGGCATTACTCAGTGATCCAAGCTGACAAAATGAAAGGAAATAGTTAATAAGTAAATGCAAAATGAGCGCAACATTTCTGTGCTGTTATTGCGACAGTCTACGATGAATTTCTGACAATAGACAATGCGAGTTGTCTATGCTTATTCATATACTTTTCAGGTCAATGAAAGGACGGTGGACACTGAAAGAAAAGGCTGTAAGTATTCAGTCATATTGTTATTAATGAGACAGATTTCAAAAACCGTAGTTGCAACCATGTGTGAACATTGCTCGAAGGAAAAATAGCTACTGTGGATTTCTTTTGCTAGATGCTTTACGTCGCACCGACACAAATAGGTCTTATGGCGACGATGGGACAGGAAAGGGCTAGGAGTGGGAAGGAAGCGGCCGTGGCCTTAATTAAGGTACAGTCCAAGCATTTGCCTGGTGTGAAAATGGGAAACCACGGAAAATCATCTTCAGGGCCGCCGACAGTGGGGTTCGAACCTGCTATCTCCCGAATACTGGATACTGGCCGCAGTTAAGCGACTGCAGCTATCAAGCTCGGTCTACTGTGGAATTGCCGCCGGGCATTTCTAATAGAAGGCTTATTTTTCTTTTTCCTAATCTGTTTACCTTCCAGGGTTGGTTTTCCCTCGGACTCAGCGAGGGATCCCACCTCTACCGCCTGAAGGGCAGTGTCCTGGAGCGTGAGACATTGGGTCGGGGTATACAACTGGGGAGAATGACCAGTACCTCGCCCAGGCGGCCTCACCTTCTATGCTGAACAGGGGTCTTGTGTAGGCCTTGCGGGGGAATGGGGAGATTGGAAGGGATAGACAAGGAAGAGGGAAGGAAGCGGCCGTGGCCTTAAGTTAGGTACCATCCCGGCATTTGCCTGGAGAAGTGCGAAACTACGCTAAACCACTTTCAGGTTGGCTGAGGTGGGAATCGAACCACCTCTACCCATTTGACCTCCCGAGGCTTAGTGGAACCCGTTCCAGCCCTCGTACCACTTTTCAAATTTCGTGGCGGAGCTGGGAATGGAAAACGGGCCTCCGGGGGTTGGCAGCTAATCACACTAACCACTATACCACAGAGGTGGACAGAAGGCTAATTACTGGACAGTAAGTGCCGATAGGTAATGTAACAGACCCGTTTAATTAAAACGTCCGTAATAATAATGTTACTACTACTACTACTACTACTACTACTACTACTACTACTACTACTACTACTACTACTACTAATATCTTTACGTTCCACTAACTAATTTTCACGGTTTTCGAAGACGCTGAAGTGCCACAATTTTGTAAATCAGTACTTTTTTAAATGCAAGTAAATCCACAGACACGAGACTGGCGTATTTCAGCACAATCAAATACCACCGAACTGAGCCGCCATCGAACCTGCCAAGGTGGGATCAGAAGACAGGCGCTCTATCGTCCGAGCTACGCAGACCGGCATTGGAGCTTAGAGTAAGTTGATCGTGCGGTTAGGGGCGCGCAGCTGTGAGGTTGTATCCTGGTGATAGTGGGTTCGAACTCCACTGTCGGTAGCCGGGAAGATGATTTTCCGTAGTTTCCCATTTTCACATCAGGGAAATGCTGGAACTGTACCTTTATTAGACTTCGAACGCTTCCTTCCCACTTGTATCCCTTTTCTCTCCCATCGTCGCCGTAAGACCTATTTGTGTCGGTGCGACGTAAAACAATTTGTAAGTACATGCTTCGGTAATTTCGGAGACATGTCTGCAGTTATAATATTAATAATAATTCGGACCTGTTAAATATTCACTATTTTCTTTAGTGTTTTCTGACAGATTACGAGCTACGAAGTTTGAGTGGGGCGATTAACTTTTATTTTCATAATAGTCAGTAATAATAGACTAACACAGTTTTTATAATAATATTGTTAGTGGCTTTTCGACGGATGCAAGCTAATCGCACGGCCAACTCGCCCAATAATAATAATAATAATAATAATAATAATAATAATAATAATAATAATAATAATAATAATAATAATAATAATAATAATAATAATAATAATAATAATAAATCTTCACGTGCCAATGGAGACGCGCGGTGTCGGAATTTTGCCCACAGGTATTCTTTAACGTGCCCGAAAATCTACCGATCAGAAGCGGTCGTATTTGAGCACCTTCAAATACCAGCGGACTGAGCCAGGATCGAGCCTGCTAAGTTCATGAAACCAGTGCTTGAACCGTCTGAGCCACTCAGCCTGGCAACGTTTATTTTGATACGTTGAATAGGCACTGCAAAATCAGCAGTAAGCTAGAAGGTTCTCATTTACATTTAAACATGTTCTCTTCGGTTGGAAGCACGAAAGGAAGGTACGTTTAATTAATTTATGTTTATAACATGTCCCTTACTGGTATGAAGTAAAACGTTCGATGTGTTTTGATATTTCAGTTCCGATACTACTCACTTTGAAATTCTATCCCATGCATTCTTTCGTTGACGTAATAAACTTTATTTACGTACACGTCAACACGGGTTGTTTCTGCATACGGCGAGTTGGACTCCCAAAAGACCATGATATTGAAATCGCACTGTGGGAGAATATTCCACGTAAGGAGTTCGACAAAAGCACTAGACCTGTCACATGCCGGTTGTGTGCTGTTCCTAGCGAGGGGGATGTGGCTGGACGGGTTCCCCACCCCTACATGAAACCGGTCTGTCTGACCTTGACCTGAATAACAGCTGTCAGAGATGCGAATTATCGTCCGTACTAGTACGCGAGTTACTTCGTAGTAGTAGCATCAGTAGTAGTATTTGAATAATGCCAGTGTATGAATACCACGAATACCATTATATGCTTCTAGTGTATCGTGTGGCAGAACAGAACACGGGTCGCCCTTCATGAATCTATCGGGAAAGGCTTCCAGCAATTTATATTTTGTTTCTTATTCACTACGAGTTAAAACAGAGGACACTTTGCGTTTTTAAGGGCCGATGACATTAAGACAGCAATCATCATCATCATCATCATCATCATCATCATCGTCGTCGTCGTCGTCGTCGTCGTCACGTATAAATATTCAATAAAATAATCGTTTTATATTCATCATTACTGACATAGGAACTATAAGTTAACATTTAACTTAAGAAGATTGCCTAGAGTGCTTTGTTAATTTACAAAAGAAAGTTTAACATTTCTTTTAATGCAATCTGTATGTTTTTGTTTTCTAAACTGTTGTACTGTAATGTTTAACATAGGTACATTATGTTGTTCACAGGCGTTTTCGTGTATGTTCGTAAATCCGTACTTTTCTATTCGAGATAGTCTTGTTACCGTCCACCTGGAATTACGGAGCCCGTACTGTATGTTAGTTCATTATTTTTCTACAACAGAGTGTTACGAATGCGACTGTAGTTCCCGCGACCACGCCACTCTTATGTCTGTGTCACTAATGTGCACGTTGTTCAGCTGTGTGCTGCTTGACTATGTGGCTCTCGTTACCTTCTTCTTCCTCTTCTTCTACTGCAGCCTTATGTCTTAACAGGTATACTGTATTCTACCGACATCATCTCAACACGCAGTAGCGTAATCTGCTGCGATTTACCGAGCTCGATAGCTGCAGTCGCTTAAGTCCGGCTCCATGGCTAAATGGTTAGCGTGCTGGCCTTTGGTCACAGGGGTACCGTGTTCGATTCCCGGGAGGGTCGGAAATTTAACCTTAATTGGTTAAATTTGCTGGCACGGGAACTGGGTGTATGTGCCATCTTCATCATCATTTCATCCTCATCACGACGCGCAGGTCGCCTACAGGAGTCAAATCAAAAGACCTGCATCTGGCGAGCCGAACTTGTCCTCGGACACTCCCGGCACTAAAAGCCATACGACATTTCATTTCAGTGTGGCCAGTATCCATTATTCGGGAGATAATGGGTTCGAACCCCACTCTCGGCAGCCCAGAAGATGGTTTTCCGTGGTTTCCCATTCTCACATCAGGCAAATGCTGGTGCTGTACCTTAATTAAGGCCACGGCCGCTTCCTTCCCTGTCCTAGCCCGTTCCAGTCCCATCGTCGCCATAAGGCCTATCTGTGTAGGTGCGACGTAAAGCCAATAGCTGCTACGATTTGTTATTTGCACCATCATAGTAAAATGTAATATAGTTGTGGCGGAAACTTCTTAGATATATTCGACATCTGTGGATTGTGTATAATTTGATAACTCATCTGTACTCATGAAAGCGACCGTCGGCCTGGCGTTCAGGTTAATAGCTTCATGTCTCTAACGTGTAACCTTGTTTATCTTTCTTATATTTGTTGATGTGTATGTTTGATGTTTATACACAATACGAGATTACAGCTGACTCATCCCCACGAGCTTGACCTGGTTCTCGTTTTACGCATAGTAATCTGTAGGTAACTACTGCGACCGATGCTAACTCACGTGACATACATTTCATCTTGTTTCCTCTTAAACCACACATATTTTACTATTTTCTTCCACGTATTTCAGCTTTTAATGACCTAATAATAATAATAATAATAATAATAATAATAATAATAATAATAATAATAATAACGTTAAGTGCTTTACGTCCCACTAACTACTTCTACGGTTTTCTGAGACGCTGAGGTGCCCGAATTTAGTCCCGCACGAGTTCTTTTTATGTACCAGAAAATCTGCCGACACGAGGCTGACCTACAGTATTTGAGCACCTTCAAATACCACCGGACTGGGCCAGGTTCGAACCTGTAAAGTTGGAGTCAAAAGGCCTGCACCTCAACCGTCTGAGCAACTCAGCCCGGAAGGAGGCACGAAATGTAGGTACGTTTAATTTATTTAGTTGTATAACATGTCCAATATTCCTTTGAAACTAAACGTTCGATGTGTTTCGATAATTCAATTCCGATGCTACTCATTTGGGCATCCCATGACTGCTTTCGTTGGCGTAAGGACCTGCCATCTTTCTTCTACCTTTACGCAATGCACAACGGGGATCTACTGTATTTCACGTCCCGGCGCGCCTATCCCAACCAATAATTATATCACACGCTCGTACAGGTCCCGCACCGATTCTAGTTTTCAGGTCATTTCCATACTCACTAGACCACGGGGCTGATGACCACACATATCTCAATCCCTTAAAGGACATAACAGCAAATGAACCAGTATTAACGCTGAGAATTCGGTACATCTCCAGGGTCCGAAACCGATGACCAGGGTTGTCTGAAGCACCTAAGATGGAAACTGAATACTGACAACTACGAAACCAGTCTGGCGAGAATGTAACGTAACAAGGCATACGCTACTGTAGTAGCCACCTTCAGCTGTTATCGTAGCTCAGTTGCTCTTAAACATAAAACCAGTTTGACAAGTATGTTACGTAACATCTCGTGCATTGCATAGGTAGCGTTCAGCTGTTGCACGTAAACATAAACAGAAACCAGTTTGGCACGCATGGCGCGTGACTCGCCTGTTCTCAAAGGGAAGCTATTCATTCACAAGAACAAGGCATACTACCTATTCTAAAAACATCGTATCTCTTTGCTCTCGAAAATAACTTCCGAGAATTACTAAAAGTTTGATATATAGTGGTTCGTCACATCGTTCTCTATTGCTAGAAGAAATATCTGCAGGTATACACCTAACACCCTGTATTTCTGGGGTCGCTGGAGCCACCCTAGTCCATTTGTGGCTTTGGGCTGAAGTGTGTGATCTTTACTGCGTCATCTAACATTTCAGGAGTAAATTCCACTTTAATGTCCACGGGGATCGAACCTCGACTACCTGAGTGGAAAACCAGGGCTGAGGCACTGCGCCAGTCATGTTTCCCGCTCTTCTTGGTCTCCATGATCGACAAAAGATATTCTCACGAGTTTGAAACAAGACCAATTATAATATATCAGACCTTAGCGCAGCTATCGATATTAGATAAAATGGTGCCCCGATCGGTTTGTTCAAATCTAAACATGAGCTTGTGCGAAACACCTGTTTAGTTATTTCTAATGGTTTGGTTTGATTAGAAAACGTTAGTGTAGTATGTTTTTATTGATATTTGGTTTTAAAACTATTTTGATACATTAGGACGTGTCGATCGTATTGTATGCCTGGATGGAATTCATATTACAGCAGATGCACTTACATTCAGATCAAGTGTACTTAACGCATCGTGACGATTTCGTAGTTACAAGTAATTTATTAGGGTGCATTAAAACATTCGAGGATAAATTTGTCAATAGAGAGGATGTGTTCTGTAAACTTGATGAGGTGGTTTTTTCCGGATAAGGCCAAAACTCCGTGTTGGTGCCAATCCTAGTACATTTCTCAATTACTATACCTTTTGAAGATTTTAAAAGTGAGGTTATAAAAAGTGATAAAGCTATTTCTTTTATCTATGAATGAAGATTATATTCTCTTTGTTAAATTAGAGGACAAGGTATCAACTGATATACTGTCACTTACAGTAGCCTACGTATTTACGTTGCCAAGGATTTGGGTGTTAAAGTGCTTTATACGAAAATGCATATCATACCAGATTATTTCAAATTGATTCTCGTATTGACTATCTGAAGTGAAACAGATGTAGCAGTTTGGTGGATCATTATCAGAATCATTGTTATGAGAGAATTGAAATACTCGACAAGGTTATGTTTCTAACAAATTTCTTGAAGGAGGAAGGCTATTATAATCAAAAGCATAGCTTATGGTAATAGAAAGGTCATTCAAATAATTTCCGTAACAAGCACTGATTTATAGGATGAAGAATTACGGTCTGGAATTATTTACCAAGGGTGCCTCCTAGTTTGTCTACACCAATTAGATAAATTTCCAACTTCTTTGAAATCACTTAAGAAAGAACTAGGTAGACAATCGATACGTAATCTGCCACTTGGACGACAGCCCTAAATACGGATCATTGGTGATTGATTGACTGATTAATTAATTTACTGAATTGAAACCCATCAAATATTTCCCCAGGACTGCTATTTTAGAATGCAATCCTATATTACCTATTTCCTTTAGGCCTACCATACTAGTTCATAGACAATACTTATATTTTGAATTATCCATATATTGCTTATCTAAATACTGTATAGGGTATTTCTAGATAGTATTGGTCTATTATCCAAAGTAATGTATTCTGTTCGTTATTATTCACAGCTTAACAATTCAATATGATAATCAGAAGGTTATGTTTTTGTATCACAGGCGTGTTTATATGGAACCGATGCGTCGGCCATGTTGTTTTTGTATTAAGGTCTGATATTATTGTTGATTGTCTTGGTTTTAAATCCCTGAGAGCATTTCTTCTTCTTCTTCTTCTTCTCCTTCAACTTCCTCTTCTGCTGTTTTCTCCTAAACAGAAGGTTGACGAATATTATCACAAATTATTTCGATTTCATGTTTTCCATATCGTGGATTTGATCTACGGTCAGAGGTTCCACGCTCAGGTTATCTTCTCCACCCATATCCAAGTTTTTGTCCTATCTCACCTTCTATGACCAATTTTATTAAACTCTATATGTCATTTCAGAAGATATAACCGAAATAGTCTGCCTTCCTGAGTTCTGTGGGGGTTACTACTTCGCATGAT